>NC_079191.1:149479684-149779684 GCF_029499605.1 Hyla sarda | reverse complement strand
TTAAAAACAGAAATAAATTCTTAAATTATTTTTTAAATTAAGACATTTATCCATGATTACAAAAAATAAAAAAATTCATAGATATATGCAAAAATGAATATAAATAAAGAAATATAAATAAATAAATACAAGAAAAAGTTAAAGAACAACGGTTTTATTGGAGGGAGAGCCAAGGAGAGGGATTGACAAAGGACTGACCCAGAACCGACGGCGGGGGCCAAGAAGTTGCCGCAGCTCAATTTTTATGAATGTGAGTCTATCCACGGAGTCTGTGGACAGATGGGTCCGCTTGTCAATAACCACCCCACCTGCCGCGCTGAATGTCCGATCAGACAGTATGCGGAGGGGGTGGGGGGGGAGTGTAAGACAGTAATTCCAGCACATACTGAGGAATCTCACGTCAGGAGTCCAGCCTAGAAACCCAGTACTCCATGGGGTGGTCAGTGCTCATGCTGTAAGAAGCACCAACGGACCCAATGTAGTCTGCTACATGTGGGCCAGCCGCTGGTGGTGACTGCTGCTTCTACTGGGTCGTGCAGGCTGGTAGAACAGCCTCATCTCACCCAGAAGGTCACCTGCTTGACTGAAGCTGCTGGGTGAGATAGGGGGGGGGGGGCAACTAGAGGCCGGGAAGTTGCCTGCTCCAACTGGCTGATCAAACAGGACTGCAGTTCATCCATCCAGTCCTGCCTCCAGCTGGCTGGGATGCACTGCTCCAGTTTCCCCTTGCAGCGACGGTCTAAAAGGGTGGCCATCCGGTACTCATCCCTCTCCTTAACCCCTTCCCCCGGGTCGGGTCTGCATCATGACCGGGAAATGTCCCTGCTATCAGCAGCTGACATCTGCTGGTAATATATACAGATCACAACATTTAAACATTAAGTTCCACTATTCACTGGTGTCTAGTGGTCCCATAGCCCCCACGATTACATCTATGGGTTTTTAGGGAAGCCCGAGGCATTAACGTGTCCTCAGCATCTTCCCTGGCTCTGTTATTGCTTAGGGCTCCTTTTTGGCAGCCCTTAGCAATCGAGCACAGATTTCATAGATCAATGCAATGCAATAGCATTACATTGATCTATGTAAGCCATCTAATGATGGCTTATGATAGGCCCCTATAGGGGAAAAAATGTGTATAAAAAAAAGTAAAAAATAGTTTTTCAAAATATAAAAACGAATCCCTCACCTAATAAAAATTCATATCACCCCCCTTTTCCCATTTTTTTTATAAAACACAGTACAAACAAACAAAAATTACACACATTTGGTATCGCCGTGTGCATAATTGTCCAAACTATTAAATTATTATGTTTCTGATCCTGCACGGTGAACGGCATTAACAGAAAAAAATTCCAAATGTCAAAATTGCTGATTTTTGGTTACATTACATCCCAATAAAATGTAGTAAAAAGTGATCAAAAAGCCAGAACTACACAAATGTGGTACCATGTAAAAACCACAGCTCATGGTGCAAAAAAGCAAACCTAAAACAGCTCCGTAGGGGAAAAACAAAAAAGTTATAGGGGTGAGAACATGGTAATGAACAGAGTTTATTTCTTATTTTTCAAGGTTTAAATTTTTTTAGCTATAAAACAAAACAAAAATCTTTCAAGTTTGGTATCATTTTCAGTCGTACTGATCGATAGAATAAAGGGGGCATGCCAGATTTACCGTATTTTGAACTCCCAAAAAATTATTGCCATACAAAATGTGCAATTCCATATTTTTTCAATTTTGCGCTACATATAAATTTTTTTCTGGCTTTGTTATACATTGTATGAAATAAACCCTAATACAACTTTGTCAGGCAAAAAATACAAAGTTATGGGTCTTAGAGGGTAGGGAGGAAAAAAAAACATGAGCCAGAAAAAAAAATTAGCTGGGTCATGAAAGGGTTAATGTTCCTGATCCAGGGGTCCTTCCTGAGACATCACAGCATGTGGGCAGCCATGGAGAAGGGGACAGTCTGCTATTGCCTGGGACCATGACCTTTTGGTCCTCCTGCTGCTGTGTCTTCTGCTCCCGGTGGGAGATGCCCCCCTTCGGACTAATAGTGCCCCCTCTCCCTCCTGACAAGGCCAAGACTCCTGGATGTCAACAGATTCTTCCTTCTCCTCCTCCTCCTCGGCCTGATCTTTGTGGAGCAGTGTTGCCTGCTCTTGCTCCACCAAGGCACTCTCCCCAGCCTCGAGCAGGTGATCTAGTGTCCTGTCCAGCAAGAACACTATGGGGAGCCTGTCATTGAGGCCAACATGCTCCCCGCTGACCATCTTGGTCCACTGCTCAAATGGGGCCAACACATGGCAGACCTGCTGCATCTGCCCCCACTCCAAATTAGTGATGTAGGAGAGTTGGTGTGATGGCCCTGGAGTGCATTGTTCCAGTAGGTACTCCCTCACCGCCCATCGCTGCTCCCACAATTTCTCCAGCTGGTGGAGGGTGGAGTTCCCCCGTGTCACGGTGTCCACAATAAGCCTGTGAGGGGGCAGTCTGTTGTTCCATTGCAGTTTGGACAGGGACATGGCGACTGTTGGGGAGCATCGGAAGTGGCTGGCAATCCTCCATACCCTTTGCACCATGTCACTCAACCTTGGATATGTGTGCAGGAACTTCTGTACCACAAGGTTGAGGACATGTGCCAGGCACGATGCCAGCATGTAGGGGGGAGAGTAGATTGCTGCAGTTATCACAGACAACCATACCTGCCTCTAGCCAGCGGGGTGTCAGCCACTTCTGGACCTGAGCCTGTAGTGTGGCCAGAACATCAGGCCCAGTGTGTCTCCGTTTCCCTAAGTTCGCAGGCTGGAGCACAGCCTGTCAGCGCACGTGCCCCACACTTGCGTTGCTACGTGCTTGCTGGGGGGCTCAGCAGCCGCGGAGGTAGTGGCTTGTGGAAGAGCAGTAGTTCTCCCCTGGACACCCCGGTGCGGCACCACAAAGCCACAATGGAATTTCTTGATGGAGGGATTAAGATTCATTCTCAAGAATAATTTCTTCACATACAACAGGGTTACAAATCAACAACAAAAAGGCACCGCGATGGGGGCCAAGGTAGCCCCCTCATATGCAAATGTATTCATGGGTGCTTTTGAATCCCAGTACATATGGGCTAACACCCAGCTCATGAAGCACATTATAAGCTATAGCCGATACATAGACGATTTAATGTTCATATGGAAGGGACCCCAATCATCAACAGAAGAACTCTTAAAGAGCCTTAATATCAATAACTGGGGGATATCATTCACCTTGCACACCAATAAAGAAGCTATCAAATTACTGGATTTGGTTATAACACATGACCAGCAAAATTTTCTTACATTTTCTTCTTTAAGAAAGTGGACACAAATAGCCACATTGACTTCTCAGGCAAACACTATAAGAAATGGCTAGAAAACATTCCTTATTAGCAGTATAAGAGAGTTCACAAGAACTGTACAGACGACAAGGATTTCCGAGAACAGGTGGGTATCCTCAGAAAATGCTTTATAGCAAAAAAATATCCTAGTCAACTACTTTCTGATGCATTTGAGAAAACAAAGAATTTGACCAAAGATAAGTGCCTGAAACCCCATATAGAAGAAGAGGATGCAAAGAATAAGAAAAAGAAACAAACTGAACAATTCGAATGTAACATCACCACTTTCAGCTCATCTTCACATGCTTTCCGAAAAATATTAAAAAATAACAGGCACCTTCTGGAAAGTGACAACTTCCTCAAGGGAGCAATACCAAAAAATCAGGCAATTACGTATAGAAGAGCACCATTGTTAAAGAACCTTCTTGCCCCCAGCCAGCTGAAACAACAGCAACAGAAACATAAGGAACCATCTAAAAAGATTGGGAGTTTCCGATGTGGGAAAAATCGGTGTCTCTGTTTCAAAGAAATTACCTATGGGTGCCAGACGTTCCGTTCGGAAACTACGGGGGAAATCTTTGATATTACAAATCATCTTACCTGCGAAACAGACTTCATAATATACCTAATACAATGCTGCTGTGGTCTCCAATACATAGGGCGAACCACCCAAAAACGAAGAAGTAGGATAAATAAGCACCATTTTAATATCAAAACTGTCTTTTTATTACATAGTCTCTCAAAGCACTGTTTTTATGCCCACCAGGGGATAGAAAAACCTTTCACCGTAACCCCCATTGAAACAGTTCCCAAAAGCAAATTGAAACGTTTTGTAATTCTCTAAAAACTGGATGTTTACTGCATTTTTAAATGTAGTTCATTGCAGCCCCTCGGTCGCAATGAAATATCAGAAACTATCCTAGTATGAATGTAGTACCAAAAATTGCAATATATACCGTCTTCCGGTCATCTAGTGATAACCTTATGGTCACCTCCCCCCCCCCCTTTTTAACCATGTGTTATTATCACACACTCTCTAGTAACCTGATTTTAATACGTTAATAAGATGTAACAACTTTCCATAATTTACCACATCAGACCATTCTTTTAGAAAAATAAACTCCTTTATAGATTCATTCACCTCTATATATTACTAATATTTTTAATATCAAATAACAGTACATGACATCACTCTATAATCCCTATATTTTTATTCTTCTTCACTACTCTTATTATTAATTCATATTACATGACATCATTTTATAATTCTGAGACAATTTACTAACTCCGGTCAAAGTTATCTATACCTATAATGCACTTCCTCGTTCGTTCTCTCTCTCTCTCTCTCTCTCTGATCTCTCTCTGATTTCTCTCTCATCTCTCTCGCATCTCTTCCCCTAATGAGGCGAACGCCTGTGCCACCTGCACCCAACCCTCTAGAGGAGCTTCCCCATGCTGGCAGTGGTCCAGCACTGGAACAGACTCCCCTACCCCTACTGCCTTAATGGCCACATGAACTACACACAGTAGCGGTGGGGAAAACTTTATTGGGATGGGGACTTCGGGGCAAAAATTTAATGAATATATTTAATGAATAAATATATGTCACTACGACACAGACACTGACGCAGACACTACTAACTACACCAACTAAACAGTAAAAAATAAAAATAAATTTTAACTAGCTAAAAACAAAGACTATTACACAGACATTAACGCAGACACTAATGCACCAACTAAACATTATAAAAACTAAGGCTAATAAACTTTTTTTTTTTAACCTAACCCAAGGATGCAGACACTGACACAGACACTACTAACTACACCAACTAAACAGTAAAAAACTAACACTAAAAACTAACGATAATAAACTTTTTTTTCTTTTTTTTAAACGTAAACACTAAACTAAAACACACGTAAAGCCTACACTATACTATACCTAAGCTACACCCTGCACTTGAATCAGCTACACTATTCCCTATCTAACCGATACTATTTCACACTAACAAAAGGATTATATCTTTCAACTAACTAACTCTATACCCTACACTAGAACCTATCTGATAAGCTAACTAACTCTCTCTAACACTATCATATATATATATATATATATATATATATATATATATATATATATATATATATATATATAAAACTCAATGGGGGAAATTTATCATTATGTGTCTATTGTAGACACAGTTCTAGCTCTTCACACTGTTTGTCTATTGTACACTCTTGCTCAGAATTTACTAAGGCTGTACACTTCTTTGATAAATCTTGTGCAAATGTAGAAACGCCCCCCTCGCTCTACCATACACTCATTCTCTACCTCACAGGAAAAGTGGATTTAGGGACTTTGTTCTATTGCTTTGAGGTTGGATTCCATTGAGGTTTTTTGTCTATCAGCAAAAACGCCAGAAAAACTGTCCCAGCTTTTTCCTGCATCTTGTCAGTTTTTCTTGCATTTTGTCTTGCGTTTTTGCTGGTGTGAGGAAACAAAAAAACAATACTAAACATGTTGCTGTTTTTTTTCCTCGAAATTTTGATACGTGAATGCGGAGGACTATGTCAGATTTGGTGGATTGCGACAGTGAACAGCGTTTTTTTTTTTAAATGTCAAAAAAGGGTTAACGAGGGCTGTTGTGTTTTTTATAATTGAATTTTTTTTATAATTTAATTTTCAGGCTTAGTAGTGGAAGACGTCTTGTAGACAGAATCCATTACTAAGCTGGTGCTTAGCGTTAGCCCCCAAAACAGCTAGCGCTAACCCCCAATTATTACCCTGGTACCCACCGCCACAGGGGTGCCGGGAAGAGCCGGTACCAACAGGCCCGGAGTGTCAAAAATGGTGCTCCTAAGCCTAGCGTAACAATGGTCCTCGCCCACCCTGGTAACATCAGGCTGTTGCTGCTTGGTTGGTATCTGGCTGATACTGAAAAAATGAGTTAATCACACACTTTTTTTTATTAATTTATTTATTTATAAAAAAAATGCATAGGGTTCCCCCTATTTTCAGTATCAGCCAGATACCAACCAAGCAGCAACAGTCTGACATTACCAGGGTGGGTGAGGACCATTGTTACTGGCCCTCCCCAGCCTAAATAACGCCAGCCTGTTACCGCTTAGGCCCAGGAGTGACATTTTTGATGCTCCAGGCCTGTTGGTACTGGCTCTTCCCGGCACCCCTGTGACGGTGGGTACTGGGGTAATAATTGGAGGTTAGCGCTAGCTGATTTTGGGGCTAACGCTAAGCCCCGGCTTAGTAATGGACTCCGTCAATAAGACGCCTTCCACAGCTAACCCTGAAAATTCTATTACAAAAAACAATGGACACATTGAAAAAAAATTGTATTTAAAAAAAAAATACTCCCCCACAGCCCTCATTAACCATTTTATTGAAATAAAATGCTAGTCATCGTCACAGTCCACCGAATCTGACGTAGTCCTCCGAATTCATGCATCTGAAATGAGAAAAAAGAAAAACAAGAAATATGGGTTAGTACATTTTTTGTGCTCTCCCCTGGGAAGAGCGCACATAATGCAGCGTGTTCCTAAACAGGGAACCTCCAATTGTTGCTAAACTACAACTCCCATCATGGGGGACTGTAGTTATGCTACAGCTGGAGGCACACTGGTTGCAAAACACTGAGAGTTTGTTACTTAACTCAGTGTTTCCCAACCCGTGCGCCTCCAGCCAAAACTACAACTCCCAGCATGTACGGTTTGTCAGTGCATGCTGGGAGTTATAGTTTTGCAACAGCTGGAGGCACACATGTAGGGAAACACTGAGTTAGGAAACATACAATGTTTCCCAACCAGTGTGCCTTCAGTTGTTGCAAAACTGCAACTCTCAGCATGCCCAGGAATGCCCCGGTAAGTTCTGCGGTCCCCACTGCAGCTCTCGGCGTCATCTTCCCCTGCTCTACCCGGATTTCTAGCGGCTGGCAGAGCAAGAGATATGAACTTTACCCCCCAGTCAGCTCCACAGGGACCAATCACAGTGATCGCTGACCAGGACCATCGACAGATGGTCCTGGGGGGTGTTGCAGGTTGTCCCCTGCTGGAAACAGCGGGACTTCTGCCAGTTTACAAGTGCGATGCCGCGCATCGCCGGGTTAACTGAATGCCATTTATAAATGACGGAATGCATGAAGGACCTGCGCAATCCGCCGTCAATGGCATTATGCAATACGGATCGCAGCAGATCTCCAGAATGATCTGCTGCGATCCGCATTTAAATTAAAAAGCCGGTGGTACATGCGTCTACATCGCGCTGCCACTGGGTTCTATATACATTGTCATAATTCATAATCCCTGCTGGAACACGGGAGCTCTGATTGGTGGATAGCTATTGACCAATCAGAGCTCCCCTCTCCCGTCGGCGGGGATTATGAAATATGACAGCTGTATATAGAAGCCGGTGGCAGCGCGATGTAGCCGCACGTACCGCCGAATTTTATAGTTAATAAATGCAGATCGCAGCGGGTCTTTGGAGAATGACCCGGTGCGATCTGCACCTCAGCCCCTGGACTACAACTCACATCATGGGCAGAGTCTATCCATGATGGGAGTAGTAGTTCTAAATGTCCTGCAGCCGGAGGATGTGCAAGTGCCATATCTCAGCAGCACTGCGGTACTACAACTACTCCCATCATGGGACAGACTCTGTCCCATGATGGGAGTAGTAGTCCAAGGGCAGAGGGGCAGATCGCAGCAGATCATTCTCCAGAGATCCGCTGCGATCCGGATTTATTAACTATACAAGTCGGCGGTACATGCGCTGCACGCCGACTCCTATATACAGTTCTTATAATTCATAATCCCCACCGTGAGATGGGAGCTCTGATTGGTTAATAGCTTTTCACCAATCAGAGCTCCCCTCTCCCGGCGGCAGGGATTATGAATTATGACAATGTATACAGGAGCCGGTGGCATCGCAGTGTAGCCGCATGTACCGCTGACTTTTACAGTTAATAAATGTGGATCGCAGCAGGTCTCAGGATAATGACCTGCAGCGATCTGCACCTCAGCCCCTGGACTACAACTCCCATCATGTGCAGAGTCTGTCCCATGATGGGAGTAGCAGTCCTTACTGTGCCAAAATAGATACTTTGGTAGGTGTCCTCCAAGGTGGTGTATATTTGCACAAGAAAATGCCGTTTGCGCATTTTATTTTGCGCAAAAAAAAAGTTAGTAAATTGATTCTACAGTAGAAAATGCTCTGTGATAGACTTAACCGTAGAAAAGGTGATGAAGAATTCTAATCAAAATTTGCGCAAAAAAAGACGCAAAAAAATAGACACAAAACAGCTCTATATACAATGATAAATTCCCCCCAATGTGTGTATGTATGTGTATATGTTCCAGCATCACGTCCAAACGGCTAAAGATATTAACATGAAACTTGGCACACATGTTACTTATATGTCAACAACAAACATAGGATAGGTGATTTAACCCTTCCTCACCCCCATTTGCCAGGGTTGGGGTTTTTGCTTAAAGTCCCATACAAGTCTATGGGAAATATATGTTACTGCATAACTTCCAAACGGCTGTAGATATTTCGATAATACTTCGTCACATGTTACTTATATTTCCACTTAAAATATAGGATAGTTAATTTAACCCTTAACTACCCCCATTTGTGAGGGTCGGGGCTTTTGTTTAAATTCCCATGCAAATCAATGGGAAATGTATATTCCCACATAACTCCCATTGATATTTTAATACCTGGTACCCATATTACGGGTCAGGATATGAGGACGGGATAGGAGGTTGGGATAGGAGGACAGGATAGAAGGATGGAATAGGAGGTCGGGATAGAATGTCGGGATAGGAGGTCGGGTTAGGAGGTAAGGATAAGAGGATGGGATAGGAGGACAGGATAGGAGGTCAGGATAGGAGGTTGAGATAGGAGGTCGAGATATGAGGACGGGATAGGAGGACGGGATAGGAGCACGGGATAGGAGGACGGGATAGGAGGTAGGGATAGGTCGGGATAGGAGGTTGGGATAGATGGACTGGATAGGAGGATGGGATAGGAGGTCGGGATAGAAGGTCAGGATAGGAGGTCGAGGTAGGAGGTCGAGATAGGAGGTCGAGATAGGAGGTCAGGATAGAAGGTCGGGATAGGAGGAGAGGATAGGAGGTCGGGATATGAGGACAGGATATGAGGACGAGGTGTAAGGATGGGATATGAGGTTGAGATATGATGACAGGATAGGAGGTCGGAATATGAGGTCGGGATATGGGGTTGGGATATGACAATATATGAGGATGGGATATGAAGTCAAAAGCTTCCACCTTTGTTTATTTTTCTCCCCAACAAAGATTAGGAAGGAAAAACTGGGCAACGCTGTGTACTCAGCTAGTTCACTATATAATTTGCTTTGCTTTTAAAAAAGCACAGTACAGCACAGACAGTGTTCCATCTCCTCTCACAACCACATGAAATTGCTGGGAAGAATCTTATATAGTGAAGGGGTGGGCAACTTTCCTATTGGTTGCTAGGGATGTTGCTAATCTCCAACAACTGTATTTTCATTCATCTCATTGGCCCACAAGCTAAAAGAAGGGAGAGATCAGTGTCCTCTGGAAGTGACAGTATTCACGAATATGCAAAATATTTGTGCTCCACAGTCTCACACAGTAAATAATTGTGGTAGCTTGGGGGTGTAGGGTAGGTAGTGTGTAGCTGTGCAGTGATGAAAGGGTATTGGATTAACTCTTAACTGTCGTGACGTCGGGTGCGGGTTCCTCTCTGTGTATATATCCTACCGCCACCCGTCCCAGGAACGATAGGGAGGAATAAAGGATTGTCCACAACCAGAATTTAAGTAAACTGAAAATAACTTTACTGCAGATTTTATGCAGGTTAAACGTAGTAACAGTCTTTATAGAGGACCGGACTTTAGGTTCCTCACAGGTTTGGTTGGGACCATATAGGGAATAAGCTTGAAGTAATTGCTTTACGCTGTTCCACTGGATTTAGGGGAATTGTTTAGGTCCAGCAGTCACGTAGTATTAAGATTGAGTTAGATTGAATTCACGGTTTTGTATTCAGCTGAAGTTAGCAGGCTTCAGGCCTAGATTTGTGTTGCAGGTTTACACAGAGCTCCGCTCGTTGTCATATCCCAAGGAAAAGAGAGCGATAATTGGGTAACAGCGCCCTTATATCTAAAGGGGCGGGCTTCAAGCTTATTGGTCCTCCAGACCTGTCAGTCCTAGTACAAAGCATTGTGGTACAAAATGTGACATGAGCACCTGACCTGAATGGTCCTTAACCTTAGCAGAACAATATAATTATCAATCATGTGACCTAAGGTCCTGGAAGCAATATTTACACTATACATTATATATTACAAACATATAACATTTAATAAAGAAGAGGGGACTAGGGCTTATGCCACTAAGAGCATCCTATCAGTACAGAAGAACTCTGACTTTGGGGACTTTTAACAGAAGGTACAGTACGTGTACGGTTCCGGGACACCACATAATATTGGAGCCTTCTTTAGACCACAAGCTGGAAGCAGGTAGGGATAATCACTGTGATGTGTACTGTGAAAAAAAACCAAATATACGTAATTACAAATATATAGCGCTAAATTCAAAATATTTGTGAAATCGCGAAGTGCCGATATTTACGATAAAAATTTGCATTACGAATATTCGTGCTCAACACTACATGTTATAATCTTTAATTAATTTAACAAGAACATGCATTCCTATCAGTGAGATATGTATGCCTAGAATACATGTGGTTTACTCTGCGTAAAAACCATGAGATCATATAACTTTGACTTTGTTTATGAAGTGTTCTTTTCTCGGCTGATGACCTCATTGTATCATTACAGAAAGAGTAAGGCAGTAAATCACTAGCAATAACACTGGGGTCGATAACTACTGCTAAATCTTTCTTGAAATGTAGAGCATGCCCTGAAACTGTCATTCTGAATTAGAGCAAATGGGGTGTCATTGATGCCTTATACAAATAGACCTGCTTGAGTGTCTATTGACAAAGACCTGGCTCACGTTGTTATTAATGCTACTGAATAATAGGTTGTGTAAAAGGTATGTTTACAGAAGGGAAAAACACTCTAGCTGTTGTTACTGTTATTGTGCTGTATTTTTTATGTGCTTGAATGTTAAGGGTTTTATGGCTTCTAGATTTTAGAAATACACTAAGGTATTTATTCACTGTTCATATTTTATGTATAGTTTATTATCCAGTTCATAAATTATTCTTTATTTTTGCTAATTATTCATTTATAGTACTAAGAAATAGTATGATTAATGTTATTCGAAATCTGTCAAATTGTTACTGATCTCTGAATACAGTAAAAATGATTCAGCACAGAACATAGTTTTTTAATTAATCCTTAAAGGGGTACTCTCGTGGAAAACTTTTTTTTTATAAATTAACTGGTGCCAGAAAGTTAAACAGATTTGTAAATCACTTCTATTAAAAAATCTTAATCCTTCCAGTACTTTTTAGGGGCTGTATACTAAAGAGAAATCCAAAAAATTAATGCATTTCCTCTGATGTAATGACCACAGTGCTCTCTGCTGACCTCTGCTCTCCATTTTAGGAACTGTCCAGAGCTGGAGAAAATCCCCATAGCAAACATATGCAACTCTGGACAGTTCCTAAAATGGTCAGCAGAGAGCACTGTGGTCATGACATCAGAGGAAATGCATTTCTTTTTTGGATTTTTCTTTAGTATACAGCCCCTAAAAAGTACTGGAAGGATTAAGATTTTTTAATAGAAGTGATTTACAAATCTCTTTACCTTTCTGGTACCAGTTGATTTAAAAAAAAAAAAAAAAAAAAAGTTTTCCACCGGAGTACCCCTTTAATGACCATGGACGTGTATACACGTCCAATGGCCGTTACCAAGGTATGACGCGGGCTCCCGACTCGAGCCCACGTCATACTGGCCGGCCCCCAGCTGATTCTTGCAGCTGGGGGCCGGCGTTAATAGCCGACATGCGGTGATCGCCGCGGCCGGCTATTAACCATTTAGATCGCCGCTGTCAGCTTTGACAAAGCTTTCTAAAGGTGCCTGTATCCAGTCCCTGGTGGTCCAGTGGGGTGGATCGCTCCCCCGCAGCGCGATCGTGGGGGAGTGATCCACTACTGAGGTAGCCTGAGGGCTTACCTCCCCTCCTGTGTCGGCTCCAGCTCTCTGAATGATACAGCCTGGCAGGACCAGGCTTTATCAATCGAGCGCAGAGCACACAGATGAATGGGATTGTATCAAATGATTCCTCCTAAAAGTCCCCTAGGGGGACTAAAAGTGTAAAAGAAAAAAGGTAAAAAAAAGTTTAACACATACACATTAACCCCTTCCTTATTAAAAGTTTAAATCACCCCCCTTTTCCCAAATATCATATAAATAATATATAAACATAATAAGAATAAACATATGTGGTATCGCCGCGTGCGTAAATGTCCGAACTCTAAAAATATATAATTATTTAAACCGCACGGTTAATGGCGTACGTGCAAAAAAATTACAAAGTCCAAAATAGCGTATTTTTGGTCACTTTTTATATCATGAAAAACTGAATAAAAAGCGATAAAAAAGTCCAATCAATACAAATGGTACCGATAAAAACTTCAGATCACGTCGCAAAAAATGAGCCATGACACCGCCCCATATGCAGAAAAATAAAAAAGTTATAGGGGTCAGAAAATTACAATTTTAAACGTATACATTTTCCTGCATGTAGTTATGATTTTTTCCAGAAGTACTACAAAATCAAACCTATATAAGTAGGGGATAATTTTAACCATATGGACCTACAGAATAAAGATAAGGTGTCATTTTTACTGAAAAATGTACTGCGTAGAAACGGAAGCCCCCAAAATTTACAAAATGGCATTTTTTCTTCAATTTTGTCGAACAATGATTTTTTTTTCCGTTTTGCCGTTGATTTTGGGGTAAAATAACTGATCTCACTGCAAAGTAGAATTGGTGGCGCAAAAAATAAGCCCTCATATGGATTTTTAGGTGCAAAATTGAAAGGGTTATGATTTTTAAAAGGTGAGGAGGAAAAAATGAAAGTGCAAAAACGGAAAAACCTGTGGTCCTTAAGGGGTTAAAGGGTACTCCGCTGGAAAACATTTTTTTTTATCAACTGGTGCCAGAAAATTACTTCTATTAAAATCTTAATCCTTCTAGTACTTATATGCTGCTGTATGAAGCACAGAAATATATTTTCTTTTTGAATTTCCTTTCTGTCTGACCACAGTGCTCTCTGCTGACACCTCTGTCCATGTCAGGAACTGTCCAGAGCAGGAAAGGTTTTCTATGGGGATTGGCTCCTACTCCAAAAATGGACAGAGGTGTCAGCAGAGAGCACTGTGGTCAGACAGAAAGAAAATTCAAAAGGAAAAGAACTTCCTGGGGATCATACAGCAGCTGATAAGCACTGTAAGGATTACATTTTTTAAATAGGTGTAATTTACACATCTGTTTAACTTTCTGGCACCAGTTTATTAAAGTGAAGTAACCCTTTAAGACTCTGCGATCAACTTTGAAAAAAATTTAAAAAATCCCAGCTCAGTTGGGCTGATTGGGATCAATGTGGTTAAACCGTGGTATCCCAATCAGCTGAGAGGACGTCAGGAAGGCCCTTAAAATATATTTTTTATACTGACACAAACCAAGTTGATATTGGATAATAAAAATACTACTCTTTATTTATATTCTATTAAAATCACACTTCATGAATGACAGATCTTCATACAGATACAGACAAAAAATGCCAGTGCAGCATCTATGTCTCAAAGAGGTTACAGACAATAGTACAATAATAACAGTTATTTCTCAATCATATATCAAGTATGCACAAAAATATATAAGCAGTAATAGGCAATTAGGGCACTAAAGTGTTCCCAGATAGGAGTTACCATCTAACACCTGCCCGCAGACCATCACAATAAATCACAATGTGCTAATTGACATATCAATATAATTGTACTGAATCTCCCCCATGTTTGCCACAAATGCTGTCTCCTGGACACTGAGCACGCTTTCGCTTCTTCCTCAGGAGGCTATTGTCACTATGTATGTGCCTGACTTATATAGGGAGAGGTGATTATCTAACTTCTGGAATGCTGTATTGGTTTCCTGGCGCTCTGCGTCCACACCCGGCGAATGTGTGTCGCCGCCGATCGGAATCCTTATAAGAGTTTGAATCCCCCCCCCCCTTTCTCCATTTAAAAATGAATGTAAACAAAATTAAACATAATATGAGCGTAAATGTCCAAACTATAAAAATATAATGTTAATAAAACCGCACGGTCAATGACATATACTAAAAAAATACCAAAGCCCAAATGGCATATTTTTGGTCACTTTGTATACCCTAAATAAAATGTATAAAAAGCGATCAAAAAGTCCAATCAAAACAAAAATGGTATCAATCACGGTGCAAAAAATGAGCCCTCTCACATCCCTGTATACAGAAAAATAGAATAATTATAGGGGTCAGAAGAGGACAATTTTAAACATACTACTTTTCTTTGAAAAGAAGTAAAACCAAATCAAACCTAAATAAGTTGGGTTTTATTTTAATCATATGGACCTACAGAATAAAGACTGTTGTGCAGAGATAAAGTTGACTAGTTACCCATAGCAACCAATCAGATTCCTTCTTATATTTTTGAGAAGGCCTTTGCAAAATGAAAGAAGCAATCTGATTGGTTGTTATGGGCAACTAGTCAACTTTTCCTCTGCAAAGGTTTTGATAAATCTCCCTCTGTGTGTCCTTTTTACTGTAAAGTACACTACGTACAAATGGAGCCCCCAAAATTAGCAAAATGGTGTTTTTTTGTTTGTTTGTTTTTCCACAAATTATTTTTTTCGGGTTTTGCTGTAGATTTTGTGGTGAAATGATTGATGCCATTACAAAGTTAAATTGGTGGCGCAAAAATCAAGCCCTGATATGGGTCTGTAGGGGGAAAGTGTTATGGTTTTTAGAAGGTGAGGAGGAAAAAACGATGGAAAAAATAAAAAAGCCCTGCGCCCATAAGTGGTTAAACAAAAAATGATAGCCATCATTCTTATCATCCACTGTTCAAAAAAATAAAGGGAACACTAAGATAACACATCCTAGATCTGAATGAATGAACTAATCATATGAAATATTCTCGTCTATACATAGTTGAATGTGCTGACAACAAAAATCACTCAAAAATTATCAATGGAAATCAAATTTATCAATCCATGGAGGCCTGGATATGGAGTCTAATCAAAATCATTTGTATTTTTATCTTTCCTTGACCCAGGAAGCCACATTCAGCAGTGAAGAAAAATGGATCTTCCTTATTAAGTGATGATCTATACAGTGGTCACAGTAACCATGATACATAGATTCTATGTGGCATAGAATCTTATCAAGAATCAGTCCCATTATTTAGGAACACTCAGAGAGGCTTCCAACTGCTAAAATATAATGCTGCTCCCAAATCTTTTAGAACTTGCCCTTACATAGATCTTTATTTTAACAAAGAAACCCTTCAGTTTTATATAAGTGGCCCAAAGGGTTTTGTGTACCAGTCTTTGTTAGTACGTGTCATCATGTCAATATATAAAAGCTTTCAGGGTCTCGGCAAATTAAAATTATATGTGTTGTTGTGCACTTGTAGATGTTTTTGTAGATGTCTAATTACATTTGCTGTTTGTTGATCTCAGAACAGCAAGCTTTTGAAGTCACTAGGAAATTGAACCTCTTTGAGTTCATTGTACAAAGTGCATCAGTAAATATTAAAATAAATGAAAAACCTTTGAATTAAAATGTAGTGCTGATGAAAAAATATGCATTTTGGGTCATAGCAGATACGGGTTAAATCAGTATTTGGAAATAAAGTGTCTGTGTTATTCTCAAAGTTTGCTGCACCTCTTTACATTTGCTGTACATGGTTTATTGTGTGAAGACAACTTGTTCAGGTAGAAAATACATTTAGCAGATTGAGTAGGTCTAAGGCCACTGACACGTCAGTGATTTTCCTGCTGTGAATTTTTTTCTATAAAATCTATGTTGGAAAATGTCATAAACGTTCCCCTTACATAGTACATGCATTGTAAAACCAGGCTGAGTTGAAAACATTGTTGCTTGAGACTGGAGATGAGCAAGCCGAATCTGGTGAACTGTTCGACTTGAACTTTATGATTTTTGCATCTCGGCAACCATTCAAGCTTTTACCGTTCGGCTTCCGTAAGTCGGTCAGATTACATCAGGGACATCAGCATATCACATGATAACCGAGGTCTATCATGTTATTTGCTGATTACTGTGTCAATCAGCACAAAGGCCAACAAGACACAGGAAGGTGGAGGGCATCTTTACACAGATAAGAGGGCAGTGACGTCACCTACTGCGTGCAGAGTGCCAAAACTGCTGGACGGAGAGTGACATCGAGAGAGAAAGAGGGAGAGAGACAGAACTAGGGACTAGGGCCCTCCCTCCAGCCAGCCAGGCCTGGATCACCTGGTAGGACAAATTTGAATACATTTTAAGGTGTCTCAAACTGCTGCTTTACACAGACTACTACAATTTCCTCCAGTAAGCGACTGTGACTTGTTCTGCTGGTAGTTTCAGCCAGGTCTACACATACACAACCTATGCATGTTGGCATCACTAGTCCAGGAACCATATAATTGAATTTTTATTTTTATTTAAAAATAAAAAATACATTTCAAATTTAATTTAAAAACTACCACCATCCTGCTACTACCAGTCCTCCATCTCCTGCTGTATGCTATTGACAAAACTCCGCCATCTCATGCTGTACTCTAGTAACATCAGTCAGCCACCACCTGCTGTATGCTGGATACTACAACTAACACCAATCCACCATCACCCTTCTTCCAGCCAGGTCTACACATACACAACCCATCATCCATAAAAAAAGGGATGATTTTTGGAACACTTCTGGCGTCTTCTGTGTGCATATTAACACTAGCAGGTATCTGCTGATAACCAGGGATACTTTACTTCGCTTTATTTTGGTGTGAATATGCTTAAAAAATGGGCAAGCTGTAATAGTTACCATGGGTTACCGCATGTCTCCATAACTGAGCTTTAAAAACACTTTACAACTACTTGAATGCACTCCTAACAGTGTTAGAAAGGGGTTTAGAGGTGTTAGGCAGTGTTATATACATATTTAGGGGCTTATTTAATTGCCGATTCGAGTCAAACCGAGCCGAACCGAAATTTTCAAAACTCTACTTGAGACCATAAAACTTAAATAGAAAACTAGTTATTGGCTCTATAGCCCCCATATTGTCAGCCCAAAATAAGAAGAAATTAAGGATAAAATAAAAACAATACAAATAAAGTATATAAAATATGATATAAATGTCAGAAATACTGCTGTGACCAGCTCCTGAGATATTCCACAGATTTACAATTCTTCTGAAAACTTGCTGTTGCTGGAGGTTGAACTTTTTTTTTCCACAGATGGAGAGAGTGCCCCTTATCTTATAAACTGGAACAACTTTTTCCATTCTTTTTGTGTGATCTATTAATATACTTGTACAAGTTAAATATCTCCTTCTTTGGACCCCTCTTCTCAATTTAATCTTTCTTCCAAACTAAGATGCTATGTACCCCTAAGGCTGCTTTCACACCCTAAAGATCCTCCGTTTTAAAGACCCGTTATAATGTCCCGTTATGAAAACCCTTAAAAATGGCCATTAAATCGCCGCAACAAAATCCCATTAACTCCTTAAGGACTCAGGGTTTTTCCGTTTTTGCACTTTCGTTTTTTCCTCCTTACCTTTTAAAAATCATAACCCTTTCAATTTTCCACCTATAAATCCATATTATGGCTTATTTTTTTTGCGTCCCCAATTCTACTTTGCAGTGACATTAGTCATTTTACCCAAAAATCCACGGCGAAACAGAAAATAAAATCATTGTGCGACAAAATCGAAGAAAAAACGCCATTTTGTAACTTTTGGGGGCTTCCGTTTCTACGCAGTGCATATTTCGGTAAAAATGACACCTTATAATTATTCTGTAGGTCCATACGGTTAAAATGATACCCTACTTATATAGGTTTGATTTTGTCGCACTTCTGGAAAAAATCATAACTACATGCAGGAAAATTTATACGTTTAAAAATGTAATCTTCTGACCCCTATAACTTTTTTATTTTTCCACGTATAGGGCAGTATAAGGACTCATTTTTTGTGCAGTGATCTGAAGTTTTTATCAGTATGCTTTTTGTTTTGATCGGACTTTTTGATCACTTTTTATTCATTTTTTAATG
Organism: Hyla sarda; assembly: GCF_029499605.1. NCBI lineage: Eukaryota > Metazoa > Chordata > Amphibia > Anura > Hylidae > Hyla > Hyla sarda. Next base: position 149,761,037 of record NC_079191.1, on the reverse strand, counting down.
GTATAAAAAGTGCCCAAAATACGCTTTTTTGGACTTTGGAATTTTTTTGTGCGTACGCCATTGACCGTGTGGTTTAATTAATGATATATTTTTATAGTTCGGACATTTACGCACGCGGCGATACCACATATGTTTATTTATTTATTTTTTTACACTGTTTTATTTTTTTTATGGGAAAAGGGGGGTGATTCAAACTTTTATTAGGGAAGGGGTTAAATGACCTTTATTAACACTTTTTAAAAAAAAATTTTTTGCAGTGTTATAGGTCCCATAGGGACCTATAACACTACACACACTGATCTTTTACACAGATCACAGGCGTGTTTTAACACGCCTGTGATCAGTGTTATCGGCGCTTGACTGCTCCTGCCTGGATCTCAGGCACGGAGCAGTCATTCGCCGATCGGACACCGTGGAGGCAGGTAAGGGCCCTCCCGGTGTCCGGTAAGCTGTTCGGGACACTGCGATTTCACCGCGGCGGTGCCGAACAGCCCGACTGAGCAGCCGGGTCACTTTCACTTTAGAAGCGGCGGTCAGCTTTGACCGCCGCTTCTAAAGGGTTAATACCGCACATCGCCGCGATCGGCGATGTGTGGTATTAGCCGCGGGTCTCGGCCGTTGATGAGCGCCGGGACCGACGCGATATGATGCGGGATCGCGGCGCGATACCGCTTCATATCGCGGGAGCCGGCGCAGGACGTAAATATACGTCCTGCGCCGTTAAGGGGTTAAAGTCTATCGGATTTTTACATTATTCGTCATAGCCCATTATGAATAACAAACGTTATTTTACGATGGGAAGAAAAATAGGGCATGGAACGTTTTTTCTCCCGTCATAAATAACGTCCGTTATTCATAACGGGCTATGACAGATTAAAACGGATAATGTAAAAATCCTATAAACTTTAATGGGATTTTGTAATGGCCGTATGGGATTATATAAAGGCTTTTTATAACGGGACATTATAATGGGTCTTTAAAATCGAGGAACTTTATAGTGTGAAAGCAGCCTTAGAGGCTAATCTTTGTACTTTTTTTCCAGTGCCCAGAGCTGAACAGCATATTCCAGACAAAGCACACCAGTGATTAATAAATGGTAATATAAACGGTAGTAGTATGTAACTGTGCTGAAAGTCCTTGTCTCTTTAATACTTAACAATATTGTCCGACCTTAGAAGCAAGTAAGTGCCATTCTATGATGTTCTGTAGTCAAAAGTTGAATTGTAAGTGAGTGATGCAATCACTAAAAACTAATAATCTTAAATTTCAAAAAATGTTGATACATAAATTACCAATGGTCTTTTCCCGGTAGATTTCACTGAAAAAATGATGATGCTCACTGTGTGACAGAATCCAATTCCTTGTATTTGGAATTTTAAACATGTGGACTGGGCAGGCTGTTGCAAGCTAAATCTGTCTGGAATTTCCTCATGGAAACTCAGAGCGGAATTTTCATAGTGTTAACTGGGCTTAAAGGACCCATATGGCTTAGAATAAAGTGGGCCAAATGTTTATGTCCATGGGATAGCCAGGAGAAATAGCTGAGAAATGGCCAACAGTTATTGAAATGGTATGATGACCTTTACTGACCCTGTTTAAAACTCTGGGCAAGTTCATAGCCCCAAAATATGGGTTGTTTTTTTTATCTTAACTATCAACCTAGAGTAAGAAAGTAATCTCCCAGAACTAGGAAAGTAAAGAATAGTCACAAAGAAAAAAATCACAAAATAGTACAAAAAAATCAAAAACACTAAAGATTTAATTATTGATAAAAACTATTGCCTAAAATCCTGATGATGTTTTTGGAATACACCAACAATAATGGGCATTGTTGCCAGAGGGAACAGGAATTAGAAACATTGATATCTCTGTTCCATATGCAGCACTTGTTTGGCAGATCTATAACCTTTTACATTATGGTAGTGAACTTGTACACTTGGCCCACTAGAGCATGAATGTTGATGGGTGAGTTGGAACGGATAGATGAAGGCAGGTAAAATAGCTAGTGAACATTTTTTCTAAAGCATATGGACAGCTCAACACAAAAGTAAAGGTGGGGTTTATTCTGCAAGGTGTAACAAAAAGACCCCTCAAAAACTAAATTGAAGCATTCTTTTATAATAACATCTGCTCACTTCACAGCCAACAAATCATGCTAAGAGAAAACTTAATAATTCTAGAAACATTTAAAATGTCAAACATGGGTATCCCCCAAGTGTGTGAACAGCTTTTTCTTACGAAGCCCAATATCATAGCTGTTATTAAATGCTAATTACAAGATGAGTGATTCCCAATCTTCCAATTTAGTGCAGACAATCTCCAGTGGTTTAAAGGAAGCAATAGCTTGAGAATGCTTCAATTAATGAATCCCTCTAATTAGGGCTCATCCATTACATCCCTAATCCATTAGATTTGTCATTTCAGCCTTGGTGGCATATTCATTCTGTCACTTTTAAGTGTATGTATTTTATCTCATTGTAATATGTTCCACTGTGATGACAAATGGAGCAGATGTCTCTGGCATTAAATTATGGGGGTCATAGAAATGCATGCTACTGCTGTAGTCATAATAATTCCATTTAATTAGGCTTCTCATAGACAACTTTATCTGCTATTGGACACTTTAGCTAGCCTAATATCACTTCCATTAATTCAGAATAATAATTATAAAACTAGAGGTCTAAAGAAGTTCACACTGGTCAAGGTTAGTCTTTGTTCACATAGTTTTTTTGCTTTACACTAGAAAAAACTGATGTATGCGTCAAACATAGAGTAATTAAAAGAGGTTAATCTGCATATTTATGAATACCTTTGGAATATTTTTCTAATTAAATTAATGTATTGTTACAGTAAAATAAAAAAATAATTAAATCAAAGTAGAGCAATTCTGTAGCCTCTAAAGTTTACAGAGACCAAGAGAGGCAGTTGGCGAGTGGTTAATATGAAGTGTAGCAGCTCACCAAAAATAAGAAAGATGGTCAACGAATACTGTACTTCCGTATGCTACAGTGGTAACCTAAGACATGTAAACATAAACATAGATATGTACATTTTTTAACTATGTATTTATCCATAAACCAATGTGCAAAATGTACAATTTGTGAATTTTTTGGGGGGAATTATCACATTTAGAATATGTTTGCCGTTGGTTCCTGTTTGTTGGCGGTCATTTATTTGCCGGTTACCTGTTCTTTTACATTATTTATTCTGTGATTAGATGCTGAAAAAATTACTTTATCATCACCAAACCTAATTTGTATCAAAAGAATGAGACAAGTGTCCAAATCTCTACTTACACCTGTACATTGACTGTTGAAGTAATGATTTCTCCTTCCTCCTGATCCTTTACATTACATATAACCCCATATGATAAATGAGTGGGGAAAACTAGATTTTCAGCATCATTGCATCAGCCACTTCATTTTAGTTATTCATTAGTATCACTTGCATCCATTCCTCCCAACTCTATGATCACTTCACTTTTGTCCACTGCAGCCTGGCTTTCTTTAGGTTAGATGTTAATGTTGGTTCAGTAAGCAGATTTCTTATAGTTCCTTCACAAACATTGATCCTTTGGGAGTGACTGGATGAGGAATGACCAGCATCCTTTGCCACATTTTGTGTTGAATTTTCATCTTAAGAGTAGGGTCAGAAGTGCCATATTTTGCTGCATATTTGCTGCTGCATATTTTCCTACCCATTAAAGTCAATGGGTAGCTAAATCTGCTGCAGAAAATATGCAGCAAAATACTGCACCTGTATTCACACCTACAGTATCCTGCGCATATTGGATGCTGCAAATCTGAAGCTGCAGGGGTGATGTGTTCAGTCATTTTGTTTACATTGAAATCTTTAACAAAAGATCTGCAGCTTCAAATCTGCAGCATCCAATATGTGCAGAATACTGTATGTGTAAATATACCCTTAGGGTATACAAATAGTAGAAAGAAAGCCCGATGCATTCTACATGTGTATACTCTAAGGGTATGTTCACACATCATAAAAACTGACATATTTTAACCCCTTAAGGACTCAACCCATTTTCACCTTAAAGACTTAAAACAGTCTTCATTTTTGCACTTTCGTTTTTTCTTCCTCATTAAAATTAAAATTTTCACCTGTAGATAAGGGCTTGTGCATATAACCTTATTATAAGGTTATATGCACTCCAAATCTGTTATCAATAAAAACTAAAGCTCATCCCACAAAAAGCCTGCCCTCAAAGAAATAGAAAAAATAAAAAAAAGTGTCACAATTTCCCCTTGGGGATGGGGGTCCTGAGTGCCCAGCAAGAACCACATTCATTAAGACTGTTGCTTCGTTCACACTATGTAATTTCTCATTATAACCAAGCACCGTAATTTGGGATTTTCCTAGTATAATGACGGAAAATTTGGATTTTATAAAGACAGGAGGCGAGTATCAGATGCATATTCCTTCTTTATTTTGCTCAATAGCAGAAAGAAATGCAAGCGTTAATAACATGAAAAGAAAAAAATGCTGGTATCTAGGTACCTAGCAACCATAGTGACTCCCCTTTCTCTCCGCCACCAATAAAAACACAGGGAGTCCTATATAAACTGGCTGCAGCTCCTCCTCCTCCTCTTTCTTTATGTCAAGCAGCCTCCCAGTAGAAAACCATCTCTCGAACGCCAGAACACCTCCCGGAACAGGAATCCATCTGTCCACCGCGGATTTCTGAACTATCCACCAGTATTCGGCAAACTCCAACGAATCGAATCCAACTGGAAACAGCAACGCCAACTGGAAACAGTGGCACCAACGGGTAACCTCAACGATAGAACCTCCAGCTGATTATGAACTCTTCAATATCCTGAACCAGAGAACATATACAATAGAATAGGGCAGGGAACAACGGGCCAGATGATACTCGCCTCCTGTCTTTATAAAATCCAAATTTTCTGTCATTATACTAGGAAAATCTCAAATTTTATCACAGATGGGAGGCTCGTATCAGATGCATGTTCAAAGCATTGACAATAAACAACCTTATAATAACATATTCATAGCACTGACATAGACACATGCTGTGTAGGCTTAAAGTAAAACATCCGAAAGACGTCCTCAGACGACCAATCGGCCGCCTTTAGAATTTCGGCAAGTGAACCTCCCGACTGAAAAGTTTTGGTAGCCATCGCACTCCTAGTGGAATGCGCCTTAAAAATCGACACGTCGATCCCCACTAACGCCATCGTCTGTTTCACCCATCGAGCTAACGTAGGAGGAGAAACAGGTAAATGCGGGGAACAGAAAGAAATCAAAAGTTGCAAATTCCGTGCAGAACGAAACGCAACGGTCCTTTGCTCATAAGAGCGGAGACACCGTACCACACACAATTTCGGATGCAACGGGAAAGACGGATAAAAGACCGAACGCAAATTAGTTTTAGTACGTTGACAAACAGAAAACCGATCCCCATCAGGGATAAACTCTCTCCATGAGACGTCTAGGGTGTGCACCTCTGAAATGCGTTTGATGGAGATGAGACACAACAACATAGTCAGTTTAAAGGAAAGATGCTTGAACGGCAGGTCACCGTTATCGTCCCACATCTCAAACATGCGTATCACTAGGGAAACATCCCAAGTAACCTGATACCGAGAGGAAGGTGGCCTTCTAAACCGAATTCCTCTCATGAGGCGGCATATAACGGAGTGTTGGCCGATCTACAAACCATCCACTAGGGAATGATGTGCAGAAATGGCCGACCGATACACATTAATTGTGTGGTAAGCTTTACCCGCATCAAACGAGTCCGATAAAAAATTTATGATCTCAGCTAAAGGGGGGCAAATGGGATCCAGATCCTGTCGTGCGCACCAACGTAGCCAAAATTCGCAGGCAGATCAGGATGAGGTTCTCTGAAGCAACGAGGGAAGATTCGGACACAGTCTCGGCACATCTATGGTCAACCCCAGAATCTAGGGAAACCAAAATTGGGTCAGCCACCACGGGGTGATCAACACCAGAGTCGCCTTCTGATTCTCCGTCTGCCAGAGCACTCTGGGAATCATTGCAAATGGCGGGAAGGCATAAAGTGTGTCCTGCGGCCAATGTTGAAGAAACGCGTCTGTGGCCGCAGCCTCCGGGTCTGTTCGCCAACTGAAAAACAGATCCAATTGACGATTGAGCCGAGAAGCGAATAAGTCCACAGTCAACGGTCCCCATAATGACTGTATCGACTGGAAAACAGATGGGTCCAGTCGCTGGAGTACCTGAGATCCCCAGAAGGTATTCCGCCCTCAGCACAATGTTCAGCTGAAGACAGAATTCCCAGAAGTCACGTCACCAGGTCTACGAGGACCTTCGACTTCGTTCCACCCAGCCGATTGATGTACTGCACAGCCGCTATGTTGTCCATACGCAGCAGAATGCAACAATCTGATCTGTGGGATGCAAAACTCCGGAGAGGAAAAGAACCCACCAGGAGTTCCAGGCAGTTGATATGTAACTGCGCTTCCGTCTTCGACTATTTCCCCCCTGTGGAAGATGTCCCGCAACAGGCACCCCAGCCGGAGAGACTGGCATCCGATTCCATCACCAAGTCTGGTTTGGAATTGAAAATTGTCTTTCCATTCCTGGACGTGCCGAAGCCACCAAAGGAGTTCCTCTTTGGCCTCTTGCGACAGTGGAACTTCGTATGAGTAAGACAGGCCCCCCTGAAAGTGCCGGATTTTCAGGCGCTGGAGCACTCGGTAGTGCAAGGGGGCCGGAAAAATCGCCTGAATGGAAGCCGTCAGAAAGCCGACGATCCGCGCGATAGCTCTCAAGAAAGCCACCTGTTTGCGGAGGAGACCCCCGAATCTCCTTGCGTATTGTGGCCAATTTCTTGGTCAGAAGACTCAGAGTGGCAGACTGGGTATCTACTAGAAAGCCCAGAAACTCCATACTCCTTGCCGGTGACAACACCGACTTTTTCTCGTTGACCAAGGACCCCAATTCCGAGAGGAGCGATATTGTCCATTGAACGTGTCGCCTGGCCAGCTCGTTTGTAAGAGCCATGATCAGAATATCGTCGAGGTAGACGATTAGACGAACACCTTGACTTCGGAGCAAGGCCATGACCGGTCTCAACAGCTTGGTGAAGTACCACGGAGCAGAGGACAGACCGAAAGGGAGACATGTGAACTCCCATTTGCGGCCCTCCCAACAAAACTGGAGAAACCAACGGAAAGAAGGGTGAACCGACACTGTAAGATACGCGTCCTTCAGATCTATCTTCGCTAGCCAGTCTCCTGGCTGCAGAACATCTCTGAGAAGGTGTATCCCCTCCATTTTGAAATGCTGATACATGACGCACTCGTTTAGGTAACGTAAATTGATCACGGGTCGGTGCCCTCCGTCTTTCTTTTTGACCAAGAATATGTTGCTGACAATGCCTAGAGCATTCCAAGGTACCTCCATTATGGCTCGTTTTTGCTCCAACTCTATCAGTTCTGTGCAAACCAGATCTCTGTCCGCCTTCACAAATTGAATGACCCTTGGCCAGCGGGCCTGTATGGGAGTGTATGCAAACTCTATGCAATAGCCCGAAACCACCTGCAGTACCCATGGGTCTGACGTGATCTGGGACCAAGCGTGGGAAAAATACTCTAGACGGCCCCCCACCAGTATGCCCGATAACATTGGAGTAAGAAGTCTCACCTGCACCCCTGGCCCTGGGGAAGCCACGCACTGATCCTCGTGCTCTCCACGGACGGCCTCTGGTCAGGAAGAAGGGGGTGACCGATTGCGCAGGCAGAGCGGGGCATATTGCTCTCTGTCAGGAATGAAATGTACAGCTCCTCTTTTGTAGGGTCGGTAATATGATCCGTGGCTGGAAGGGCGACCCCTACCCCTTACAGCCTTGTTGAAAACCTTCCCCTGAGAAGATTTCTTGAGGGAGCTCTGGGCCTTGTCGAGACTGGAAAACAGCCCGACAAACGTATTCATGATTTTAATAAACGACTCGCCAAAAAGAAGGCCATCCCAGACGGACCCGGCTTGTTGCTGGCCAAGTGAGTTAGCTGGGGGTCCAGCCACATCAGGATAGATCTACGGCGTTCCGCCGACATGGCAGTGTTGGCGTTGCCGAGCATACACACTGCTCGTGACGCCCACCCCCTCAGGACCTCCGCATCCACAGGGGCGCCCGAAGCGACCGCCTGTTCGAACAGATCCAAAATTTTGGTTAACGGACCCAGGACATCCAAGAGCTTGTCCTGTACCTCTTTGAATGATTTGTCTATTCCCTTCCTCGGATTTTTGCCCGACTTGAGGAGGTACTTCTCCAGGATAGGGTCCAATTCGGGTGTCATCGCCACGTTGTTGCCAATAGATGGATTAGGGCATTCTGCCCTTCATTTACTGCGGTTGGCGCGATCCAGCGACTTGCGCAACCAGGTTTCAATATAGTTAGACACCTGTGGTGAGGGTGTCTACTCCCCGGACCTAGGGTGAGTAATGTCATCCGGGCTAAAAAAGGGAACTCCTAACCAGTCCACCGGGGCACCAGAAGGAGGCTCCGTCTTGGAGACAGGGGCAGACGAAGGGCCAGCCTCCTCATCAAAAATCTCATCCTCCTCACTCACAGGAAATATTGGCATTGACGACCGACATGGCGGATGCAATAGCCGAATGCATAGATCTAGTCAACTAGTGCAATAGATCAGTGGGGGAGATATCTTCATCCAGTGTTGAGGGGGTTACACCGCCCGAAGGGATATTCATTTTATCCTCAGACATGTTGATTTAATAAATGATGAATGGAGTATGTGTACAGAGACAGCACTGGTAAGTGGAGGTTGGGCACAGAGCTGTAGAAAAACAACAAACAACAGGACTACTGTTAAATTGGGGCACTCAAGGGTTAACAACCAACAACAGCACACAAATGTGGGAGTATGGCAGCAAGGCAAAGGAAAATTAACCCTGACCCCGCAGCACCTCCACTACAATAATATGGGCGACCGCAGAGCAGAACTCAGTCCTCTGAGTCAGCCACGCAATTTGCGCATATGCAGCGCACGTCCCGGGCCGACCGCACTGCCGGACTGAGCAACGGCGCCGCCGACAGCTGACTGTGTGCCCCCTAGAGAGCTGACGCGGACAGGGACACACACCCAGCCGCAGTCAGCAGAGAAACAAAGAGAGAGATCATGTCTCCTCCCCCCGCCCTCGCGAGACCAAGCGCGTCACTCGGGCACGCCCACATTAGCGTGCGCAAGATGCGCTCTAGAGATCTCGCGAGAACAGCGGCGAAAAAGAAGGGCTGACGTCAGGAAGAATGGAAGAGTTTTATATAGATAGCACAAACTTAGAGGTTCTTCTTAACCCCTTCGGGTTAATATGTTGTTTGGCACTATACCTCCTTTGTGTTATTTGGACTCTTGGTAGTGTAGCGAAGAATGGCGGAGGGCCCGATACAAGAGGTAAGAGTAGGAGGAGGGCTTCCCAGGCGGGAACGTTGTGACAGAGGATCGGGATAGAAAATAAGAAGAAGAGCCTGAAGTCTGAAGTACCAACACCAGGCGAGTGTAGCAAAAAGTGAAAGTAATGAGTAGATGAAAGTACAGGATGTACAGAATAAGAGTAGAAAATAACACTAGGGTCACATGGAAGCCCGCAGAGAACGGGCCCCAGAGATATAAGCAAGAAATAAGTAGAAGCAACGAGAACTGTGAGAGACACTTATCTGATATTGATGCTGCTATTGAGCAGAAAGAAAGAGGAGGTGGAGCTGCAGCCAGTTTATAAAGGACTCCCTGCGTTGTCATTGGTGGCGGAGAGAAAGGGGAGTCACTATGGTTGCTAGGTACCTAGCATTTTTTCTTTTCATGTTATTAACGCTTGCATTTCTTTCTGCTATTGAGCAAAATAAAGAAGGAATATGCATCTGATACTCGCCTCCTGTCTGTGATAAAATCCGTGATTTGTAAATCCCATAGAGATTGAATGGAATAGCAGTGCACAGTCATGAAAGCCGCTTCATTCAAAGTGGGAAACTAAGGACACCTGTTCTTGTTATTGGTGGAGTTCCGGCAGTCAGATCCCCATAGGTAAATTTGATAACACTGTTGTATTAACATACAGAATGAAATTAAGATTGGTGGCATGTTTTACTGAATATACACATTTGTGGCCATATGCTGCAAAAATCTTGTGTTGTTCTGGTTGTGTGCTTAGGGTCACTGTCTTGTTAGAATGTGAACATTCATCCCACTCTAAGGTCCAGACTTGCACTTTGAATAAGGTTTTTATTTAAGGGAAGCCAACAGCAGCATCACACGCAATAACCTTATTACATTGAATAATAGTGATGCAGATTCTAACACCGGTTACTATTTTAAAATTGGTTTAAAATTAAATTTTTGGGTGCACTGGAGGCATTCCCCAGCTACTTGATGTACAGTTCTGCTTGCCCCCAACAGTCTTGTGATACAATACCCTGGTAAATATAAATTTTCCTTGCTACAGCGCTATGTTGATGCTGAGTGTAGCCAAGATGCCGCAAATGCGCACTGGGTGCAACAGGCAGTATGTAAAGCTTATGTCATGGCATGCCTTGACGGCAAGGAAAATGAATATTTATCGGGAGGCGTGGACTTTATCACAGTGCTAGTGCTGGTGGACAGAATGTTGCACCAAAGGGCTGGGGAATGCCCTCAGAATATACCAAGAATAAAATTGACATATTATGGTTTTTCTATATATGTCTGGAACGGTGTAACAGATTTTTAAACAGCAATTTGTGTTAGAATCAATCACACCATTATCCTGTATAATCAGGTTACTGTGGGTGAAGCTGCTGTCAGTTTTTCTTTAAGAATTGAGCACTTAGCTCATTTCAGTTTTCTATATACTATGTCCCAGCCACTGAAAAACACCCCCACAGAATGATGCTGTCTTAGCCATGACACCTTATATACACAGGGCTGTATCTTTCCAAATTCTGTCCAATCACCTGAATTTACTACAGGTGACTCCCATCAGGTGTAGAAACATCTCAGAGATGATCAAGAAGTTGTAGGAGCCAGAGACAAATTTTAAAATAATAGTATTCATTAGAGATGAGCGAATTGAATCTGACAAAGTTGAATTTGTTCCGAATTTCATGAAAAATTTGATTCGGACTAAGTCTGAACTTCGACTTGATTCTAAATAACAAATTTCTTCATTAGCGACACCCCTGCGATGGTCCCATGTAATGTATTGATGCGAGCGGCTTTCTCCTGTGCTCGCATCTCTGCAATAGATAAGACGATTGCAGCAGGTGGTAAGGAGTGACACTTGCTTTGATCTCTCCTCAAATGCAGGTACTACTGCTCCCAACATGGAGCACACTCTGCTCCATGCTGGGAGTTGTAGTACATGCATTAATAGACAGATCCCAGCGAGTGTCACCTCTGACACCCGATGAGATTGGCCTGTATAATGTATAGATGCGGGCAGCCGGCCGCTCTTCTCTGGTGCCACTGTAGTATGAGTATGTGCCGTATATATACCTATTATTCATATTTCCCGCAGAGCTGTGATTGGCTGTAACCATCTGGCCAATCACAACTCTGTGGGAAATATGAATAGGTGTATATATACGGCAGTGCACGGGACCGTAGAAGAACGGCCGGCCGCATCTACACATTATACAGGAGGATCACAACGGGTGTCAGAAGGGACACAAGCGACCTGTCAATTAGTACAGGTACTACTACTCCCATCATGGAAAAGTGTGTTCCATGCTGGGAGAAGTAGAACTACCTAAAAAAAGTTTTAAAAATAAATTAAAAACACACACACGCTACATTTTTATTATTGTCAGCTACATTTTTAGTGCCCTGCCCGCCCACATAAACTGATCCATAGAAAAAGTAAAAGGGCGGAGGTACTCTTTCTGTAAAATGTCCGAGAACTCTGTCCAGGTGATATCCTCATAAACACCCAAAATAAATTTAAAAAGAAGAGAAATGGTAGGTGGCCGGTTCTCAAGGACTACTCTGTATATGTCGTCGTAAATGAGATGGGATATGGAGTGAGTTAATGTAAAGGATGGTTGTGGATGTGGGTAAATAGGTTAATTTGGATATTAATAAATAAATTATGGTAGCTAAAATGTGTTCTGTTATATAGGTAAATTGAGTGGATATTTATGTATTGTAGTGGCTGAATGTGTGCGTGTTCTATAATAATCAGGGGTAAATGGTAAGTGTATGAAAGGAACGTTTATCTAAAGGGTTAATGGTCAATGTATAAAAATAGTAGGTAAGCAAATATCCAAGGTACAATAGGGATTTATTAGTTATTACACAAAATAATAGCAGGGTGGATGCAGGATCTTTGTTATCCCCTCCGCTTAAAGGACAACTGTAATGGAACACTTTTATATATTCCCGTGCCCGGGCCTCAAAAATAAACAAAATAAACGTATACATACCTTCCTACGAGCCCCCGTTGGTCCGGCACAGGCCTCATGGTCAGGCAGTGCTGACCTCATTCCACTTCCTGGGGACGGGGACGCCGCAGAGCCGTCGGCGTATCACCGGCCGCAGCGATGTCCCGCCCCAGCCTGTGATAGGCTGAGCCCACTGTCATGTAACGAGCTCTGGCCGGCTTCTTACATGACAGTGGGTTCAACCTATCACAGGCCGGGGCGGGACATCGTTGTGGCCGGTGATACGCCGACGGCTCTGCGGCGTCCCCGTCCCGAGGAGGTGGAATGAGGTCAGCACTGCCGGATCGTGAGGCCTTTGCCGGACCAACGGGAGCTCGTAGTAAGGTATGCATAAATATTTTGTTTATTTTTGAGGCCCGGGCACAGAAATATATAAAAGTGTTCCACTACAGTCGTCCTTTAAGGTATGAATGAATACTTTACATATAAAATGATTTACATATAAAAGGTGGTGCAATAAACAATGGAATGTATTAAAATGAAGTTGTGTCACTGAGTATCAGTCAGCGCAGCTTTCCACGCCTGGTTAGCTGATGTCTGCTGCGCGCTCGCAAGCGCTGCAGTCCTGCACAATTTGGCCCACTAGAGAGCACTAAAGCGGAGATGTAATAGAGTTACTAACTGGTAACTCGACATGCAGAAGCAAGGTTTTGTATGTGATACTAACCTGCCATCCACTTGCTTCTGCATGTCGAGTTTAAACTTCTTCTAGTCTTCACTTTTATGTATCAGAACGAGGCTGTGTGAAGTAAAACCAACCTGAAGACTTAGATAATATATAACTTTCTATGCCAAGAGACATAAATGCAAGCTCTAGTCCTCCTACTGTGACTATAATAGGCAAACAATGTGTGAGTGCCAAATTCAACAATCACATGAAAACAGTACAGGGCAAGTCATACTTCCTATAGTGTGGTAAAATGCTACTGCTGAGCCTTGTCTTTATACTTCCCATGTCTGAAATGTCTAATAAGGTTTTACATTTCTTAATAATGAAGTCTAATTGTGCAACTGCTATCCCTGCTGTCTGAGGGTCATGTCATCCTTGGCATTCTAAATGTTTCTATATTCAGAATGCAGAATCCCAAGTGAGTACCTAACAGTGGTGTAAAATAAAATATGTTGCTTTTGAATACTTTGATTAATGATCAAAAAGTACCTCACCAAATAAAGTTTTCTAAACTAACTCAGGCTATGTTCCCTAACTTCTCCTACACAATAAAAGAAAGATGGGCACCGCTGAGAATAAAAAAAAATAAAAAAAATGGGTGCAACCAGAGGCTTAAACAGCATATCAAACTCAAAAATAAAGAAAAGAGGGCCACTACAATGGATGCACAACCAATTGAATAGCATGGAAATGCACAAATTTTATTATGAACACTTAGCTAGTACACATACATTTAAAACCACTTAAAAACAATATACACAAGATGGAGGAATGTAATTCTCAATACACCTACCTACGTACCTACCTACCTATTCAATTGGTCGTGCATCCTTTGTAGTGGTCAGCTTTTCCTTCTTTTTGGGTTCCCTAAGTACTCCTAACACTCCTCCCACCCTTGCTCCTAGTAGGAGAAAGTGGGCGTTTCCCATGGCATGACTGAAGCTTGCTGGCACCACTTCAGCCCTCACATCGTTGCAGAGCTGTGATGAATAGAAGACCTCAAGCTCTCTGCATCTTCAGTGAGGCTCTTTGCAGCTTTCAGTGAGGCTCTGTGCAGCTGCAGAGAAGCACTTCCTGAGTTTTGTCTCCTGTCAGGCCGGGAGGGGACCAAACTCACTGTATTAATAGTGGCAGGAAAAAAAACAGAGCCACCTAGTGGCCATTTTTTCTATTATATTTTTAACACATGTATGTTGATAATTTTAAAAGCAAGTGAATGGAAAAGTGTCTGCTAATTACACAAAAAACACTATGTTACAAGTTTTATTTGGTGACTTGGTTGAAACATATGTCAACAGAATTTTTGAAAGTTTTTATAAAGTTTTTAGAGCGTAATAGCTGGATGTTAAATCTTCTCTCACTTAAAAAAGGGATTACATGTTTAGGTTTACCGAATTGTTCAGGTGCACCCTTACTGTTATTCCACTATTGCTTTGTATGTAGGTAGTTAACGTCTATTGATACCTTAGATGTGGAAAAAATTATTTTTTTCAAACATGTGTAGTGGTCATCAATAGGATTGTTAATAAAGTATAGGGTTTTTCCTTTAGAGACGTCGGCTTCACTGAGCCACACGCTGAGACCGGGACACTTTCCCGTCTCTCCTGCCACTGCAGGATCACCTTGATTGTTAAATTTGGGCTGATTACTTCCCTGGACTAACTGAAAATCATGTTGGCAATATAAGCCCAAGTGCATCACATTATATATGAGATACTATTTGTTATATACATTTACTGCAGAATTTATTGGTTCACACATCCTTGTGCCTTTTTACTGGGACACGGATAGAAACGCGTTGGGAACAAGGAACAAGTGATATACCATAAGTTAATACCTTTGGTTGTATCTAAGACTAAGTGTGATGTAAATGTATCATGAATGAGGAGTCTAACTTATCCCTAATATTACTATAGGTTAAGTCCATATTATTTCCCATGTATCCATAAGGGATAGAATTGGATTTAACACAATTTTTTCTCTACACATCTTTTCCTGAGTTTCACTATTTTCTACTGGTGGATTTTAAAGGAAAATAATAAATGTTATATTTTAGCGACACCCCTATACTTTATTAACTTTCTCTAGATTCCAGTCTGTGGGGTTATTATCTGGGGAGTGTAGTCCCATCAACTGTACTACATACTATATCCATCAATAGAATTGGCAGTGTGCTGCTCTGTTTTTATGGCATTTGTTTTACAAGAACAGTGACACACTTCAAAGTTTGGACTCCCTGTTCCTTTAGGTTCTGAGCAAAATACACACAGTACTGTATGCATCGCCACTCACTTAAAGGGTATCTGTGCCTTTATAAAACTTCTGACAGGTCATAGCAATATGTCAGAAGTTTTGATTAGTGGAGGTCCAGGTGCTAAGACCTCCACCAACTCTAAAATAAATGGGCAGCAGCAATCACCTAAGCAATAAGCCTATTTGTTTCTGGTCATCACTGCGTGATGAGCAGCATGAGCGGTGTAGTTTTTTTGTATGGTATATGGAAAATGTTTTAAAATTAAAACATTGCTGAAAAATACGAAATATTAAAATTTCATGTCCACTTTTCTTTCATTTTTGTTAAAAAACATAAAGGATTAACAAACTTCTTAAAAGCAGTTCTGAGTAAAAGACCCTGAAAAATGTGCTTTGGAAAGTTTCTTGAAAACTCTAAATCATTGTTAAATAGAGAAGACACATGACAAGTCTTTTTTTATTTCCATGGTTTCATTATTCATTTTAAAAGCAGAGAATTTAAAATTTTATAAAACAATCTCACAATAATACTGATATTTCATAAATAAATTATAAATATATTGGTGAGATTTATCAAAACCTGTCCAGAGGAAAATTTGCTGAGTTGCCCATAGCAACCAATCAGATCACTTTTTTTTTCACTTTTTTTTTGCAATGTTATAGCTCCCATAGGGGGCTATAATACTGAACACACACATCTTTTACCTTGATCAAGGGTTTCTCATAGGAAACCATTGATCAATGATTCTGCCACTTGACTGCTCATGCCTGGATCTTATGCATTAAGCAGTCATTTGGCAATCGGACACCAGGAGGAAGGTAGGGGACCCTCCTGCTGTCTTACAACTGTTCGGGATGCCGCGATTTCGTCACAGCAATCCCGAACAGCCCCCCGAGTTAATCGGCAACGGTTTAGTTGTACTTTAGATGCGGCAATCAACTTTGAACACCATGTCTAAAGGGTTAATAGCACGTGCCACCCAGATCAGTGCTGTGCGCTATTAGCAACAGGTCCACGCTGTGTGATGCGGGGCCACGCTGTGTTAGAACAGGAGCAGACCCAGGGCACACAGGTATGCCCTAAGTCCTTAAGGAGTTAATGGTGAGTGTTGTCTGCTAGCAGCCGATACCCATTGTCTATGCTGTTCAGCTCCTGAACTCACCTTATAGTATAATTGCTAAAGCATTCTGTACATGTACGGTAAGCATCCACAAAGGCCCTGCATCAACAAAGCCCCAAAGCATTATAGTTTAAGTGCATAAAGAATTGTTTAATAAAAAATTGTTCAATTTTCCAAAAATACTTCTGCAATAATTTTGCAGGTTTATTAAGATCTATGTTTGTACTGAAGGGGCCCTACATATGTCATGGGAGACTGTATCTGAAAATTCTTATAAAAGGGAATGTTCATGACAAAAATATATTTTTCCTGCTAGTGGCGGCATTTTTCTATGCTGAGCCATTACAGTGTGACACCACCTTTAAAACATGGCTTACTGTGCTGAGCCATAACAATGTAGTTTAATAGTAAAAGGTAAGAATGGGCTTTGCAGATAATATAATTTTCTATGAAAGCACAGTGGGTTCGATTAACTGTAAAACATACAACAATACTATTATATACTAACAAAGTACAGGCTTTAAATGGCTTTCAAAGAGCAATTCAGCTCTAGCTTTTGATAAGGTTCATCTTATACAATTATACAACCCAGCTCATGATATTTTGAAGATTAGATAGCAGCTAGTCGCAATGCCAACAACTATAGTACATGAGCTTAAAAAAATTATAGACCATCCAGAAGATTGACCTTATTGTAGATTAAAGAAGATAATTAAAGAAATGCATGAACAGCAGAAAGATTTTACAATATTTTGTATAAAATCTCTGCCGTAACTCCTGCTCAATGGGATACAGTTCTTTATAAAGTTTTGAACACCAGCTTCAAAGAAGACTCAGACAGTACGGCTTATTATAATCATCTCGTTAGAATAATCACCAGTGGTTCTCTTGTATACCTACTGAATACTCAGTCTTGGCTGCCTGAAATTGCAGAAATATCTTTAGAATTGCACACAGCATGCACAATATGAATTCCTTTTCAGTAAAACTTGGAAAGTGTATGTAAATTCTTCATTTAGTTAATTCCATCTAGAAAGAAAAAAACAACAACTTTGAACATTTAAGTTTGAAAGTTTGCACAGACTTTTTAAGGAAGGCTAAATAAGTAAAATGGTTGGTGCACTTTATCTTATGAATATGCTGTACATTTTCTGGTTCAAAATAACTATGCACACGCTTAAAAACTGAACTATTTCAGTGTATAGTTGAGTACAATTCCAAAATTCATTGCCTAAACAAAGAAATTTAACCTAAAATATATACAGTGACCATCCTCCCCCGCCCTACGATGGCCCCCCTGACATACGATAATTTCAACATACGATGCTTTTGTATGTCTGGGCCATCGCATAAACGTCTATCCATCAGCGCAGACTGCTTCAGCTGCCGCCGGATAGCCGTTTAAGGTGACCCTGTGGTCCGTTGAGTCTCACTCACCTGTCCCTGGAGCTCCGGACCGTCATCTTTGGGATCCCCTGCATTGCCGTCGCTCTCCTTCTTCGTCATCACATCACTGCGCACGCCGTCCCGTCATCCAATAGGAGCGGCGTGCGTAGCGACGTTATGACGGCGATGATGAGCGATGATCACAGGCAGCAGAGACGGTCCAGAGCGGCGGGGACACCCCGGGGACACGGCGACAGCGATGGAGGGTGACATCCAGGGCAACGGTGACAGTCCGGAGTGGCGAGGACAGGTGAGTATAAAATCCTATACTTTATATTGCACTGATCCCTCAACATACGATGGTTCATTTGGAACTAATTACCATCACTGTATTTTATTAAATGGGCACCATCAGATTCAAATAATTTTTATAGGTTGTTACTGATAAAAATTAGAGCCCTATTGTATTATGGTTGTTTAAAATGTTATAAATATTTTAAAAAGAAAAAGGCTTCAAAAAATCCCACCGTTAGGGGTCCCTATACCTACTGGGAAACTAACCATGAGCTTTATGAGCAAACACACCAATCACCTACCACCACCACAAGAGAGGGACACACTGTAAGCTAATGAAAAGGGGTATTTAAAAAAAAAATAGAGATGACAGGCAAAAAAAAAATTAGACATACATTGTCAGGATTAGGTACTGAGTAACATATTATTATTATTATTATTGTTAATTTTTTTGTGTGGGATCTGACAGATATGCTTTAATTATCCTTTAACAATCATCAAGTCGATATAACCCCTCATGGGATAAAGCACAACAATTTGTCTCTTGTGGGTAAAACTAGGTCCAGGATCTAGTCATTAGAGATGAGCCTATCGAATCCGACAAAGTCGAATTAATTCTGAATTTCAAGAAAAATTCGATTTGGACCGAATCCGAACTTGGACTCAATTCGAAATAACAAATTTCTTCATTAGAGACACCCTCTGCGATCATCCCATATAATGTATAGATGCGAGCGTCTTTCTCCTGCTCTCACATCTCTGCAATAGATAGGAAGATCACAGCGGATGTCAGGAGTGACACCCGCTGTGATCTGTCCTTAGCTGCAGGTACTACTGCTCCCAACATGGAGCACACTCTACTCAATGCTAGGAGCTATAGTACCTGCATTAATAGACAGATCGCAGCGGGTGTCACTTCTGACACCTGTTGCAAATTGTCTATTAATGCAGGTACTACAGCTCCTTGTTGGGAGCAGTAGTACCTGCAGGTAAGGAAAGATCACAGCGGGTGTCACTCCTGATACCCACTGTGATCGTCCTGTATAATGTAAAGATGCGGGTGGCCGGTTGCTCTTCTCTGGTACCACTGTAGTATGAGTATATGCAGTATTTATATACCTATTATTCATATTTCCCACAGAGAGCTGTGATTGGCTGGAATCATCTGGCAAATCACAGCTTTCTGCAGGAAATATGAATAAGTGTTGTGAATTCTATTCACATCACTGACCATCCGGAGTATAGTGCAGAGATGCAAGCGCAGGAAAAAGCCTCTCCATCTCTGCAATAGAAAGAACAAATTGCATCGGGTGTCAGGAGTGACACCGGGGCGATATGTCTATTAGTACAGGTACTACTACTCCCATCATGGAACAGTCTGTTCCATGCTGGGAGTAGTAGTACTACCTAAAAATGTAACAAAAAACTGAGAAAAAAAAGTGAAACACAGTTTATTAAACACAATATTAATATACATTACTAATACATTTTTTTTATTTATTATAAAAAATATATTATTTTTATATTTAAATGGCCCCTTTCTACATTTTTATTATTGTTGGCTACATTTTTAGGTCCCTGCCCGCCCACATAAATTGATCCCTGTTTTAAAATTAACATTTTGTTAATATTAACTATGAATGAGGAGTGCATTTCATAATTTTTTTTTCTAGTTTTTGTTCTAAATCATAATTTTTTTTATTTTCAAGCTACTTTTTTAGTCCCATTTATTAAATTTTTTGGTGTATTTAGATGTGCTGCCATGATGTGCTGGGGGTCAGAGACGAGACGAGGACAGGGACATCAGAAGTATGTTTAATACAGTAGGCAAAAAAAGGCTGAGTTTCACTAATTTACCAAGAGTCTATTCATTTACAGGGGTCTTCTATCAGAAATCAAAGATACTTCAAATTGTAATTTGTGGAGGCAGATGGCCGGGACAATAATATATGTATGTATTTAATGTAATTGTGAAGGATGATGCCATTGTAATTATACAATATGAGCTGGTTTTAAATGACAAATTACTGTAAAACTCTTCTGGTAATTTCAATGTCTCTGCATATGCAGGAAGACATGGATGGGAGCTATAATTTCGGTAGGATGGAAAGGACTTTTTCATTGCTGTAAGCAGTAGAAGGGAATATGTAACCAAAGATGTGGGATGTGGGATTACCTTTTTATATATGTGAAAATCTTTAAAATTTTTTATGTAGGGGATGATGTAAGTTGCAATTCTTGAATTCCAGTTGCATCCGCTTGCAATCACAGTGGTTGCAGCAGGGACCGGCACAAAGTCACTGGGACCATATGAATGGAAGAAAGAAAGTTTTAAAAATATACAGTAGCTGCTCTAATTCGAGCAAATTAAGATTAATTGAATAATGATACCACAGCCAGTTAAGGTTAAATAGGTAATAGAACATCAAAAGGAATGTAGATCAAGTTGTTTGACCTTAATTGGCTTTGGTTTCATTATTCAATTAAGGTCTTTCCCTCCTACTCCCTGTTCTTCATTCATCTGTCTGCGTAAAAAAAAAAAAAAAAAAAATATATATATATATATATATATATATATATATATATATATGCAAATCAAAAAATGTTGAAGTATGTTGTAATACCTTTTTGATTGGACTAACAGAATTTTGTATAGACAAGCTTTCGGGATTCCTCCCTTTATCAAGGCCAAAGCAAATCTAAGCTCACAAGCAAAAGACACAGGTTACATCTCGCAAATATGCAGGGGTTAATATTTGTGAGATGTAACCTGTGTCTTCTGCTTGTGAGCTTAGAATTGCTTTGGACTTCATAAAGGGAGGAATCCCAAAAGCTTGTCTATACAAAATTCTGTTAGTCCTATATAAAAGGTATTACAAGATACTGCAAAACTTTTTGATTTGCATCTGCATCACTGGACTAATACGGCTACTCAAATGTACTAAATATATATATATATATATATATATATATATATATATATATATATATATATAGCAACAGGAAAATTCAGCAGCACACTGCTAGCATAAAGATATAGATGAAACATGAGTATATAGGTAAAACATGAGTATATAGATAGAACATGAAAAGCTATACAGCTGTAATGCAATAAATGAAAATATGAAACTATGAAAATATGAGGTACTTAGCTTGCAAATTTGGCGTCAAATAGCGTGGACCGTCCCACCACGGTAAGGTAACCTCATTCTGGGACGGACCCTACACTGTGTATATGCCTCTGTGTGAACAGTACAACAGGCATTGCAAGGTCTGAAACATCCAAGGCACCTTATATACACCTAATGGAGGTGGGTGGGGTGCAGGAGCCAACATGGAGGTAGCCACTCCCTCGTATGTGTAATGCAACCAAAGGATAAACTGGCCAGCACTATTGATCCAAACTATTGTAAAAACCTAGCCTGCAGGTGCAAGCTGCTGGGCTAAATATACAGCAACAGGAAAACACAGCAGCACACTGCTAGCACAAAGATATAGATGAAACATGAGTATATAGGTAAAACATGAGTATATAGATAGAACATGAAAAGCTATACAGCTGTAATGCAATAAATGAAAATATGAAACTATGAAAATATGAGGTACTTAGCTTGCAAATTTGGCGCCAAATAGCGTGGACCGTCCCACCACGGTAAGGTAACCTCATTCTGCGACGGACGCTACACTGTGTATATGCCTCTGTGTGAACAGTACAACAGGCATTGCAAGGTCTGAAACATCCAAGGCACCTTATGACAAATACACACACACATATATATATATATATATATATATATATATATATATATTTATATTATATTATCTAATGTGAAAGTTTACATCTACATTTACATGAGCGAATAAAAATAATAATATATAACAGACATAACAGATATATGATTTATATATATATATATAGAGAGAGAGAGAGAGAGAGAGAGAGAGAGAAAGAGAGAGAGAGAGAGAGAGAGAAGCAGAATGCCAATTAAAAAGATGCCCAGGTGCCCCCTGTTGTCGATCCAGGTCAGGGATCCGAAGTTTAGTACGAAGAGAGAAGCAGTGGCGCTCCAACAGGATGAAAAAAGTGTAGTCTTTATTCACTCCTCAGTGAGCTACGTATCGGCAACCTCACGCTTCCAATGGCGATTCTTCAACACAGGTCAGATATGCTGCGGGATAGGCGGTACCCACGGACAGTTTGAAAATATATATTGTGCACTGTTTGCAAACTGACTGTCGGTGGGTCCTGCCGCATATCTCATTACTGCAGCAGGACCCAGCATATCGAGTATATGTACCATATGGATAATATTTAATAATATAGACTGTAGATGTATGTAGATGTAAACTTTCACGTTAGATCACACACACACATATATATGTGTGTGTGTGTGTGTATTTGTCATAAATATATATATATATATATATATATATACACACACATCAATCATACATCTGTATATGTATTATTTATTTTTCGCTCATGTAAATGTAGATTAGATCATCTATATATATATATATATATATATATATATATATATATATGTGTGTGTGTGTGTGTGTGTCTCTCTCTCTCTCTCTCTTTCTCTCTCTCTCTCTCTCTCTCTCTATATATATATATATATATATATATATATATATATATATATATATATATATGTATATATAGAGAAAGGAAAAAAGCAGCACTCCAGGTATTAGGATGTATGGGTGCTTCCTGCTGTAAACCTTGGTAAGAGGTCCAGTAAAGTAAATGTCCAGAAAGAAACAGTGGCACTCCCGTTGATTTAGTGCAAAGTGATGTCTTTTATTTCACTCCACTGTGTGCTACGTTTCGACAGCCTCTCGCTGTCTTTGTCAAGCCTCGCTGTCCTTGACAAAGACAGCGAGAGGCTGTAGAAACACACGGTGGAGTGAAATAAAAGACGTAGCACACGGTGGAGTGAAATAAAAGACGTCACTTTGCACTAAATCAACGGGAGTGCCACTGTTTCTTTCTGGACATATATGTATATATATATATATATATATATATATATATATATATATATATATGACAAATACATATATATATATATATATATATATACCGTATTTATCGGCGTATAACACGCACTGGCGTATAACACGCACCCCCATTTTAATAGACAAATTTAAGTGAAAAAAATAAAATGTAAAATAAATTACTTGGACTAAATGCCACATCATCCCCCTAACTTCGTTTTCTTCTGCACCTCAGTTTGGTCCTGTCCCCTCCCCCCTTTCCCTGCTTTTTATAGTTTGTTTATTTTCCTTACTTGTCTGCGCTTCGGCTGTCTTGCGGGCTGCGGGGTCAGTGAAGCAGATGAGTTACGTCCTCTCCTGGCTTCTCTGTGCGGCATCATGGATGTCCCTTTTCGGCGGCAACTACAGGAAATGAAAAGTGACATCCGTGATGCCGCACAGAGAAGCTGGCAGAGGACGTAACTCATCTGCTTAACTGACCCCGCAAGACCCTCCGCCTGACCTGACCTGCCGAAGCGCAGACAGGTAAGGAAAATAAACAAACTATAAAAAGCAGGGAAAGGGGGAATGATGAGGGAGGGGAGGTAGGGAAAATGAAAAGTAAAACTCACTTGTTTTCTCCCGCACTATCCACAGGAACTGGTGGATAGTGCGGGAGACGCTGATTAAAAGGTAGGGCTCATTTTAATCAGTGTCTCTATCCAACACACCAGTACCTGTGGCTAACATATGGCCGAATCGCTGCACTGCTGGTAACAATTAAAAAGACAACAGCTTGCTTTACTCTGGAGTCTGCTGCTTCTGTGCTGTGACCAATTAGTATGGCGATGTTGATATACTGGACTGATTATCCGGGGCGATCACTGGGGCCCAGGGCTGTTCTCCCTATTCTCTATAAATACATATATATCCATATATCTATGTGATCTGAGGTGAAAATTTACATTAAAAAAGTTATATATAGTGGGTATTTATACTTACCGTAATTCTACTTTCCTTGAGTCCCGAAGGCAGCACAGAAGGGATATTCAGGTCTCCTGACCTCCCACTAGGATCGCCCATCTAGATTAACATTTGGATTTGGTCCTTCGTACCCACACAATGGGGTCCGGGACACTCAAAGTTTGTTTTAATTTTCAAAAAAAAAAATGATGGCGCTGGTGGGCATGGGTCTGGTAATTTCAAATTTTCTCATAGGTAGCACCCGCTATCCAAAATCTTTTTCAAAAATTTATAAAATGTTTGTGTTTTTTGGGGGGAATTGTGAAGCCCTGCTGTGTACTCGTGAATCAGCCAACTTCAGGCTGTGTCATTAAGGCAATATATGCTTTACTGATGCTGCTGTGGGGGCTTGTTGGATTTGGTCCTTCGTACCCACACGAAGGGGTCTGGGACACTCAAAATTTGTTTTAATTTTCAAATAAAAAAATGATGGCGCTGCTGGGCCGGGGTCTGGTAATTTAAAATTTTCTCAGAGGGAGCACCCGCTATCCAAAATCTTTTTCAAAAATTTCTAAAATTGTGTTGTTTTTTGGGGGGGATTGTGAAGCCCTGGTGTGTAATCGTGCATCAGCCAACTCCAGGCTGTGTCATTCAGGCAATATATGGGTTACTGATGCCACTGTGGGGCCTGGGTCTGGGAATTTCAAATTTTCTCATAGGTAGCACCCGCTATCCAAAATCTTTGGATTACATTTCTTAATTCATCTTTTAATCTTAGGGATTGTGAAGGCCTAGTGCCTACTCATGCTGCTGGCAACTCCGGGCTGTGCCATTCATCCACTATATGGTCTCCTCATGCTGCCAACACCTCCACGCTGTGCCATTCAGCCACTAAATGGACTCCTCATGCTGCCAACATGTCCATGCTGTGTCATTCAGCCACTATATGGTGTCCTCATGATGCAAACACCTCTACGCTGTGCCATTCAGCCACTATATGGTCTCCTCATGCTGCCAACATGTCCATGCTGTGTCATTCAGCCACTATATGGTGTCCTCATGCTGCCAACACCTCCACGCTGTGCCATTCAGCCACTATATGGTGTCCTCATGATGCCAACACCTCCACGCTGTGCCATTCAGCCACTAAATGGTCTCCTCATGCTGCCAACACCTCCACGCTGTGTCATTCAGCCACTATATGGTCTCCTCATGCTGCCAACACCTCCACGCTGTGCCATTCAGCCACTATATGGTCTCCTCATGCTGCCAACACCTCCATGCTGTGTCATTCAGCCACTATATGGTCTCCTCATGCTGCCAACACCTCCACGCTGTGCCATTCAGCCACTAAATGGTCCCCTCATGCTGCCAACACCTCCACGCTGTGTCATTCAGTCACTATATGGTGTCCTCATGCTGCCAACACCTCCACGCTGTGTCATTCAGTCACTATATGCCATATGCGTTTTAGAACACAGCAAAGTGTTCTATACCCCTATGGAGGCTGTATGTAGGCTAGAAATAGCCTTTTTTAATATAGATTCGCAGCAAAAAATTTGAGATCAAAACAAACTTTTTCGGAAAATTCGGCGAATCGGCCGAATCGAATTTTTTGAAAAGTTCGCTCATCTCTAATTATTATCCCAAAAGGGGTGGCCCCATTTATTGGTGAATTTCCTTTATTTTGTATTAATTACCCCTAGAGAATTTACTCTTTGTCTAAAGCGCTTCCTCTGTAAACTAAGAATCTGGGTTCATCCTGGGTTGATCAGGGAACCTTCTTAAGGATAGTAGGAAGCCTTCATATTTTAAGGTATAGTGGGAGACCATAGATAATTATGTGTGAAAGTATGACATTACCTAAACACTT
Source organism: Hyla sarda (assembly GCF_029499605.1). Taxonomy (NCBI): domain Eukaryota; kingdom Metazoa; phylum Chordata; class Amphibia; order Anura; family Hylidae; genus Hyla; species Hyla sarda. The sequence goes on along the minus strand of NC_079191.1, from coordinate 149,735,046 downwards.
TAAAATATCCCTCTGGTTGCACCTTCATAACTTTTGTAGCCAATCCCCAAATTATACCTGTGAAGATAAACCAACTGGGCTCACCAAGTAATGATATCAAGTAAGATGTGTGGTGGATTCCTTAGAATTCCCATGCTCTTTCACTAATAATATTTAATAATATAAATATTCATTGTACAGATGGTATTGAATAGGAGATCAGTGCCTGGTTTTCTCCAGAAATGAAGCGTAAAATTGAGGCCAAAAAGGTCCAGTCACGGTTTCATCAAGGTCCTTTTTTTGCAAACTGCAGGTGGCCTTTTAATGTGACTTTTCCTAAGGAGAGGCTTGTTTCTGGCCATACTGCCATAAAGCCAAGATTGCATAGTGCTGCAGTGATGTTGTTCTAAACTTTCAGTGCAGCAGAAATGTTTTTGTACCCTTCTCCAGGGCTGTGTCTTAAAACTTGTTTATTCAAAAAGGAGTTAAACACTAGACAACGTATTTCAGCGCTTGCACGCACCTTCATCAGGTCCAAAAAAAAAAAGCACTGAAAATGAATACACATAAAAAAATAATAATAAAATAGTGTGTAAAGTCTGTAAAATATATATATATATATATATATATATATATATATATACATATATACATATATATATATATATATATATATATATATACATAAATATATATATATATATATATATATATATATACATATATACCGTATTTATCATGGTATACCACGCACCGGCCTATAACACGCACCCTCATTTTACCAAGGATATTTTTGGGTAAAAAAAGTTTTTTCCCAAATATCCATGGTAAAATGAGGGTGCGTGTGTGCGCGTGTATACCCCGATACACCCCCAGGAAAGGCAGGGGGAGAGAGGCCGTCGCTGTCCGCTTCTCTCCCCCTGCCTTTCCTGGGGTCTAGAGCCCCTCTGCCGGCCCTTCTCTCCCCCTGGCTATCGGTGCCGGCGCCCCATTGCCGGCGCCGATAGCCAGGGGGAGAGAAGGGGTGCCGACAGCCCGGGGGAGAGAAGGGGCAGCGGCACCCATTGCCGGCGCCGCTGCCCCGTTGCCTCCCCCCATCCCCGGTTTCATAATTATCTGTTGCCGGGGTCGGGTCAGCGCTGCTTCAGGCCTCCGGCGTGCATCCCCTGCGTCGTTACTATGCGCTGCTCGGCACCGCTCATGACGTCAGTGCGCCGCGCCGTGCAGTGCATAGCCACGACGCAGGGGACGCACGCCGGAGGCCTGAAGCAGCGCTCAAACCTACACCACCTAATGGTACAAAAGTTTCACATGCCTAAGCACAAAGCTTAATCCGATCTCTGCAACCCACTGGTTTCTATAATTGAGCAAAATTTATCAAGTCACATGCACCTTTTTGGTACATTTTAAAAAAAAAACTGTGCAAACAATGCAGCAAGCAAATGGGTAAAATCTTTACTACCTTACACCAACTTTTATAAATGTCCCCCTGTGAGCCCAATGGATCCCAATAAAGCGCCCTTTTGGCATCTGCCTGGCTAAATATTAATTGTTACAAGCATGTACACAGAGTCTACTATATGAGACCACTTTCGGCATTCAACCATATTATTCCCAATTCTAAAACCTTTTGACAGTGGCCTATACAATCACTGGCTTTAATTTACATATCTATGGAATGAGATGCAAAAATATAGTCTGAGCAAAGAACTACCAACTACCTACTAATGTGACATATTTATAAAATTCATCTGACACCATTCATATTTCATTCTTTGTTGAAAAGACAGTGAAAATGGGATTCATGGAGGGGCGTACCGGCTGCCGCGTCATGCGGGGACGGAACGCCCCTTTCCTGTACATAGCCATGGATAGGGGATAAAGTTCAGAGCACTACAGATCTCCTTTAACCTGTTCAGGACCCATGTCGTACCGGTACGTCATGGGACCCTGGTAGTTAAGGACCCATAGCATACATGTACGTCCGTGGGAATTTCGATCCCGGCAGGCATCCAGCGCAAATTCCCAGGAGGGTCATAAGACCCCCCCATGTCAGTGATCGTGGGTCACGTGTGACCCGTTGACCCGGAGATACATGGTGATCGGGGGTGTAGGATACACCCCCAATCACCTCCTGTATCTATGGGGAGGTAGCGATATTGTCACCCCCCGGGATCGCTGCGATCATATGGCCAATAGCAGCCGGCAGGTGAGGGGTTAATGACCTCTTCTTGTCGCTTTGCCGGCTCACTGAGTTCATTCAGCAGGCAGAGCTGCAAGAGGAAGCCAGGGACCCCCCCTCTGTCGTGATCGGAGCCCCTCAGAAGAGAAAAGGCCACATTAGAGCAGGGACAGACTACATAACAGGGACAGGTAAGGGTAAAAAATAGAAAAAGTTATAAAAAGTAAAAAATAAAATAAAATCCGCCCGTTTCCCTAATAGGTCCCCAAGGGTCCTCTGCAGTTTTTTTCAGTGTGACCTGGGCCCTATTAGGGGTTCAGGGCACTGTGATTTGCCCCCATTTTTTGGGGGCCGCCACGCTTTTTCCCCCTAAATAACGGTATGGCATTTTTAATCACACACCGTTATAGATAAAGTTACACCAAACACACACTACATACTCCCCCCCCCCTCCACCCCACACAGAGAGGCCTCCCTCTAAATTTGATCCAGACACCCATTCCCAAGGGTGAGTCCCGTGCCATGAAAACCTGTTGCTGGTCAGGTATAAGGATAAGAGGGATGTCCTTATGCTTACCACAATTGATGGTAACGGCATCTCACCTGTCCCTGTGCGAGGTACCACAACACCGGTCCTCAAGCCCGATTGTATTCTACAATCGGTACATGGCCATGTGGAAAACACAGGTATGGTGCAAAAAAGTTGCGGTCTACATGGTACAGGTTGTTATGTACAACTCTTTTTTAATGTCCCAGTTGATGTCACAGTAATGACCGGGAAAGAGCAGGCCGGATTTCCCAAGGAACTGAAGTTATAGCTGCCAGGATCGTCCCAGGCCAGCACTTTCCAGGTGAAGTCCCCCACACTGGAAAGAAGGGACAATCCCAGAAAAGATGCAGAGTGTGTCACAAGAGGGGGATACGGAAGGATACCACCACTCAATGTGACATTTGCCCCGATCATCCGGGCCTGTGCATTAAGGATTGTTTCAGGGAGTATCTCAATTCCATGGAGTACTAAATTTTCCCTTTTCATTTTAATTTTCCATAATTTGACCCCAATGTACCAAGTCCAGAGTACATTCCAAGTTTGAACCCCATAAAACCACTAAATTGCCCAAAAAACTTTTTCATAAAAAAACAAAAAAAAAAACCTGATAAGACCTCTGGGGGTATTAAAAAAAAAATGGGTCATGAGTCAGTGAGTCACTATCATCAGGGACTTTTTATGTTGCCTCAAATGCGCAGCGCTCTCTCTCCACCTGAGCATGGTGCATATTTGAGGCAACAGGTTAGGGATGGTCACACACATCACAGAATGATGATTCAGAGCATAGGGTTTGGGGTGGGCATATTCTTTAGTTTGGCTATGCTCTGGGTCATCATTCTGGGAACATAACCTTTTTTATTATTTAGCGTCCCGCTGTACCCCATTATAGTTATTTAGTGTACCCCATGTAATGCCCCCCTGAGGGGGGGTCCCACTGTTCTGGCTCCATAGGCAGCAATGGAGAAGCTCAAGGCCCCTGAATGCGCTCCTGCACCTCAGACACCGGTGTGACCCCCCAGAGCTCCTAAGGTCCAGACATGAGGTATGTCCTTACTCCAAAGAAATGTACTTACAAATTTACAGTGACATTTTTTCCTGTTACCACTTGTGGAAATGAAGAATTTGGGGTAACGCCAGCATTTTAGTGTAAAAAAACTTGTGGGGTTTTAAGACTCCCTGTACCACTTGCTACTTTCCTTGAGGGGTGTAGTTTTCAAAATAGTATGCCATGTGTTTTTGTTTTTTTTTGGCTGTTCTGGCATCATAGCGGCTTCCTAAATTTACAAATGTGACTCCTTCTCTTCTGAGCATTGAAGTGCGGCTGCAGTGCACTTGATGTCCACACATGGGATATTTCCATACTCAGAAAAGATGGGGTTACACATTTTGGGGGGCATTTCTCCTATTACCCCTTGTAAAAATTTAAAATTTGGGGAAAAAACTGCATTTTCATGCAAAAAAAAAAAATCATTTACACATCCAAAGTCGTCAAACACCTGGGGGATGTTAAGGCTCACTGTACCGCTTGTTGCACTCCTTGAGAGGTGTAGTATCCAAAATAGTATGCCACGTTTTTTTTTTTTTTTTGCTTTTCTGGCACTATAGGGGCTTCCTAAGTGCAATACCCCCCCCCCCCCATTTCAGCAAAATTAGCAAATGTGACTCCTTCTCATCTGAGCATTGTAGTGCGCCAGCAGAGCACTTGACGTCCACACATGGGGTATTTACTAAATCAGAAGAGATGGGGTTACAAATTTTGGGGGGCATTTTCTCCTATTACCCCTTGTAAAAATTTAAAATTTGGGGGAAAACTAGCATTTTTGTGAAAAAAAAATCATTTACACATCCAATTTTAACAAAAAGTCATGAAACACCTGTGGGGGTTAAGGCTCACTGATATCCCTTGTTACGCTCCTTGAGGGGTGCAGTTTCCAAAATAGTATGCCATGTGTTTTTTTTTTTGCTGTTCTGGCACCATAGGGGCTTCCTAAATTCGACATGCCCCCCAAAAACCATTTCAGAAAAACTCACTCTCCAAAATCCCACTGTCGCTCCTTCCCTTCTGAGCCCTCTAGTGCACCCACAGAGCACTTGACATACACATATGAGGTATTTCCTTACTCGAGAGAAATTGCGTTACACATTTTAGGAAGATTTCTCTCCTTTTACCCCTTGTAAAAATTCAAAAACTGGGTCTACAAGAACCTGTGAGTGTAAAAAATGAAGATTTTGCATTTTCTCCTTCAATTTGCTGCTATTCCTGTGAAACACCTAAAGGGTTAACAAACCCTTTGAATGTCATTTTGAATACATTGAGGGGTGAAGTTTTTATAATAAGGTAATTTATGGGGTATTTCTAATAAGAAGGACTTACAAACCCACTTCAAAACTGAACTGGTTCCTGAAAAATTTTGATTATGAAAATGTTGTGAAAAATACGAAAACTGCTGCTATACTTTGAAGCCCTCTGATGTCTTCCAAAAGTAAAAACATGTCAACTTTATGATGCAAATATAAAGTAGACATATTGTATATGTGAATCAATACATAATTTATGTGGAATATTCATTGTTGCTATAAGCAGAGAGCTTCAAAATAACTAAAAAAAATGCTAAATTTTTAATTTTTTCATCAAATTTGGGAATTTTTAACCAAGAAATTAAGCAAGAATCGTCAAACTTTTAACCACTAATACAAAGTAAAATATGTCACAAAAAAAGCATCTCAGAGTTATTAATGCTTTAAGTGACAGTGGTCAGATGTGCAAAAAATGGCCGAGTCTTACACTGAAAATTGGCTGGGTCCTTAAGGGCTTAAGTAATGTAATAGACAGACCCTTATTTTTAATATTCAAGGACTTTATAGTGACAAGGAAGGTTCCCCAGGACTGGCGCATAGCAAATGTGGTGCCAATATTTAAAAAGGGGTCAAAAGGTGAACCCGGGAATTATAGACTTGTTAGTTTAACCTCCATTGTATATAAATTGTTTGAGGGTTTTCTAAGAGATGCTATTTTGGAATATCTTGATAAAAATAATTGTATGACTCCATATCAGCATGGCTTTATGAGGGATCGGCCCTGTCAAACTAACCTGATCAGCTTTTATGAGGAGGTGAGCTCTAGACTGGCCCAGGGGGAATCGCTGGATGTCGCATATCTGGATTTTTCCAAAGCATTTGATATGGTGCCACATAAAAGATTGGTACATAAAAGGAGAAGTATTAGGCTGGGGGAGAATGTGTGCAAGTGAGTAAGTAACTGGCTCAGTGATAGGAAACAGAGGGTGGTTATTAATGGTACTTATTCTGATTGGGTGACTGTTACAAGTGGGGTACCACAGGGGTCAGTCTTGGGTCCTATTCTATTTAATATATTTATTAATGAACTTGTAGAGGGGTTGAATAGTAAAGTAGCAATCTTTGCAGATGATACTAAACTCTGTAAAGTGGTTAACACAATAGAGCACAGTGCACTATTACAAATGGATCTGTATAGGAGGTTCAACACTGATAAATGTAAGGTTATGCACATGGGGAGGAAAAATCCAGGCTGGGATTATGTATTAAATGGAAGAACACTTGGAACGACTGACATGGAAAAGGACTAAGGAGTCTTAGTTAACAGTAAATTTAGCTGTAGCGACCAGTGTCGCCAAGGCAAATGAAATCATGAGATGCATCAATAGGAGCATAGATGCCCACGACAAGGAAATATTCTACCACTGTAGAAATCACTACAGACCACACATGGAATACTGTGTACAGTACTGGGCACCAGTGTACAAGAAAGATATAGTGGAGTTGGAGAGGGTTCAAAGATGGGCAAGGGGTAATACGGGGAATGGGAGGACTATAGTACTCAAAAAAAATATCATAATTGGGGATCTTTAGTTTAGGAAAAAGAAGGCTTAGGGGCGACCTAATAACTAAGTATAAATATATTAGGGGCAGTACAGAGATTCTCCCATGATCTCTTTATACCTAGGGCTGTATTCATAACAAGGGGGCATCCTCTACATCTTGAGGAAAGAAGGTTTCTACACCAGCACATACAGGTTTTTTTTTTACTGTAAGAGCAGTGAGACTATGGAACTCTCTGCCAGAGGAGGTGGTCGTGGTGAACTCTGTAAAAGAGTTCAAAATGGGCCTGGATGCATTTTTGGAGAGCAATAACATTACAGGTTATGGATACTAGATTTATAGGGAGAGAACGTTGATCCAGGGATTCATTCTGACTGCGATATTTTTAGTCGGGAAGGAATTTTTACCTCTAGCTTGAGGGTTTTTTGCATTCCTCTGGATCAACTCAGTAGAGACTCATTAGGGATGTAGGTTCAACCTTATGAATTATGTTACTAGAGATGAACGCACTTTTGAAAAGTTTGATTCGGCCGACTTTCCGAAAAAAATTGTTTCGGGTCGAATTTATTCACGGCGAATCTATATTAAAAACGCTATTTCTGGCCTATAGAGAGCCTCAATAGGGGTGTATAACACTTTGCTTTGTTCTAACACGCATATGGAGTGTTCTGGGGTAGTGAAATAATACTGTTATTCAGTATGACATGCAGATTACAGGCATCACTATTAGAATCACTGCCGCAGAGCGGCACAATGACAGGCCTAGAGGTGGCATCAGTATAATGAGACCATATAGTGGCTGAATGACACAGCCCGGAGATGTTGGCAGCATGAGGAGACCATATAGTGGCTGAATGACACAGCGTGAAGGGGTTGACTGCATGAGGAGACCATATAGTGGCTGAATGACACAGCGTGGAGGCGTTGGGAGCATGAGGAGACCATATAGTGGCTGAATGACACAGCATGGAGGTGTTGGCAGCATGGGGAGACAATATAGTGGCTGAATGACACAGCTTGGATGTGGCTGAAGCATGTGGAGACCATATAGTGGCTGAATGACACAGCGTGGAGGTGTTGACAGCATGAGGAGACCATATAGTGGCTGAATGAGACAGCGTGGAGGTGTTGGCGGCATGAGGAGACCATATAGTGGCTGAATGACACAGCCTGGAGGTGTTGGCAGCATGAGGAGTCAATAGGGTCTCACAATCCCTAAGGTTAAAAGATGAATTTTGAAATTTAAATTGAAGATGTATGGTAGCTAGTGCTACCATAAACCTTTTAAAGGTAATGTCCCTGGCCCAGCAGCATCACTAAACCTTATAGTTGCTGAGTGACACAGCCTGGAGCTGGCAGCAGCATGATTAGACACTAGGGCTTCAGAATCCCTAAGATTAAAAGATGAATTTTGAAATTTATATTGGAGGTTTATGGTAGCTAGTGCTGCCATAAACTTTTTTAGGCCCAGGCCCAGCAGCATCAGTAAACCATATTGTCAGGGACTGACCGGGGGGGACTGGGAGAGTGAGCCCTAAACTAACCCTAAAACATCTCTCCCTGCCTACTTGTCCATCCATCGTAAACAATGGATCGACAACTGGGTGCCGGTTCCTTCCTGTGCTATAGTTCAGTGGCGTAAAAACACATAATATACATAGTCGGTCACAGACCAGAAACGGAAAACTACTAGACAACCAGATATACCAGACAGAATACAAATACTAACAGGGCAGAATATAAACTCACAAACAGAGCAGAATATAGTGAATTAACAAACAGTTCATAAACCGTATATCAAATAAACGGCAGACATGATAAAATGAACAAGACTAGGCATGACATGAGTATACAGCAGAATCCAGGAGATGAAGGGGATAGATCAGATCAACCAAACAGGATATAAATATAGGACACTGTTCACACTGGGACAAAGAACATACAAACTGGACTCCCCACTCCACTATAGGAGTAGCCATTAATAATAAAGCCAAATAGGCTACTGGCCAGCGGACACACTCCACCGTGTGGACAAAATGCTGACCCAGTAGGAAACAGAAATACAATACATGAAACACTAACTAGAACCAGATGAGTCTGAATAGACTCCAGAACAGGAATATAACAGAGGTAACAAACAAGGCTCAGACATAGTGTGAACACCAACAAAGCTGAACAGACATAATCCTAAAACCGACTAATATAACACAGTCTAAAATACAAGGAGCATGCTATATAAGCATGATAAAATCGCAAGATAAATACAAGGTAAATGCTCAAGCAGAAAGAGTCAGAATATAGCACAAACAGACATAGTAGTATTGCACTCAAACCAGCACCAGAATGCAGGAGAACTCTGGTTAAATAACTCCACCCGAGTTCTCATTCGTTCAGTGTGTGAATACACACCTAAACAGAAAAATGCAAAAACAAACAAAAAAACATTACACATATATTGGCTGAATGACACAGCCTGGAGGTGGCTGTATCAAGAGGAGACCCTATAGTGGCTGAATGGCACAGCCTAGAGGTGGCTGAAACATGAGGAGACTATATAATATCTGAATGGCACAGCCTGGAGTTGGCAGAAGCATGAGGAGACCATTGAAATTTAAGATTTTTAAATTGAAATGTAAGATTTTTAAATTGAAATTGAGGATTTTGAAGATGAAATTTTAACTCCCAAGTTTTAGTGTCCCGGGCCCCAGCGTGTGGCCACAAAGGACCAAATCGAACAAGGAGTCACATGCCACATGGCAGCACAATGACAGAGCCTGGAGGTGGCATCAGTATGAGGAGACCATATAGTGACTGAATGACTACCTGGAGTTTGTGGCAGCATGGGGATACCATATAGTGTCTGAATGGCACAGCCTGGAGATAGCTGAAGCATGAGGATACCATATAGTGGCTGAATGGCACAGCCTGAAGTTGGCTGAAGCATGGGGATACCATATAGTGGCTGAATGGCACAGCCTGGAGGTGGCTGAAGCATGAGTACGACATCTAGTGTCTGAATGGCACAGCCTGGAGGTGGCTGAAGCATGATGATACAATATAGTGGCTGAATGGCACAGCCTGGAGTTGGCTGAAACATGAGGAGACCATATAGTGGCTGAATGAGACAGCCTGGAGTTGACTGAACCATGAGGAGACCATTTAGTGGCTGAATGAGACAGCCTGGAGGTGGCATCATGAGTTCTGAAAGTGACCCTAATGCAAGGAATTTCTGAAACTGGGGACCAGCACCTTAATTATGTTTTTCAGCATCCATGGCAGCCCAATGAGAGAGCCTGGAGGTGGCAGCATCAGCATGAGGAGACCATATGGCCGCACATGACAGTGCCTGGAGGTTGTAGCATCAGCATGAGTAGACCATATGGTGGCACAGAGCGTGGAGGTGGTAGCATCAGCATGAGGAGACCATAGAGCAGCACAATGAGAGAACCTGGCGGTGGCAGCATCAGCATGAGGAGACCATAGAGGAGACCATATGGCCGCACATGACAGTGCCTGGAGGTTGTAGCATCAGCATGAGTAGACCATATGGTGGCACAGAGCGTGGAGGTGGTAGCATCAGCATGAGGAGACCATAGAGCAGCACAATGAGAGAACCTGGCGGTGGCAGCATCAGCATGAGGAGACCATAGAGCAGCACAATGAAAGAGCCTGGAGGTGGCAGCATCAGCATGAGGAGACCACATGGCAGCACAATGACAGAGCCTGGAGGTGGTAGCATTAACATGAGGAGAGCATAGAGCTGCACAATGACAGAGCCTGGAGGTGGCAGTTAAGCTGCAGAAGCCCCGCCCGTGCCAGTTACAGCAAGATTTCCACATATAATAAAACTACAATTGCGGGCGAACGGCCGGGCAGACCCGGGCAAGGTAGGGCTCGTTGGAATCAGCATCTCCCGCACTATCCATCAGTTCCTGTGGATAGTGCAGGAGAAAATATCTGACAGTTTTCCTTTAAAAAAGCACTGGGGTAAAACACTAGCCAGTGATTACTTTTGACTGGACTTTCACAGTATCTAGTACCTTCACAGATTAACAGGTACAAAATAGTACACTACTTAGATGTACGTTTGTGGTATGCACTTATGAGGGCAGAAAAATGTGCTACAGTACACTTAACCCCTTAAGGACCAAGCCCATTTTGACCTTAAGGACCAGGACAATTTTATTTTTGCATTTTCCTTTTTTCCTCCTTGTCTTCAAAAATCGTAACTCTTTTATATTTTCATCCACAGACCAGTATGAGGGCTTGTTTTTTGTGCGACCGGTTGTCCTGCATAATGATATCACTCATTTTACCATAAAATTTATGGTGCAACCAAAAAAATACTATTTGTGTGGGGAAATTAAAAAGAAAAAGTTAAAATTAAAAAGCAAATTTTGGAAGGTTTCATTTTCACGCCGTACAATTTACAGTAATAATGACATGTGTTCTTTATTTTGTGGGTCAATACTATTTAAATGTTACCCATGCTTACATACTTTTCTATTATTGTTGCACTTAAAAGAAATCGCAAACTTTTAAACCAAATTAGTATGTTTAAAATCCTTCTATTTTGAGGACCTATAACTTTTTCATTTTTTGTATAAGCGACGGTTTGAGGGCTCATTTTTTGCGCCATGATCTGTACTTTTTATTGATACCACATTTGTGTATATAACACTTTTATAAAATTTTTTATAAAGTTTTTTTGAATAAAACTTGACAAAAAAAACAGCAATTTTGCGCTTTTTTTTTTACGTTCATGCCGTTCACCGTAAGGGATCAATAACATTATATTTTAATAGTTCAGACATTTATGCACGCAGCGATACCAAGTATGTGTATTCATTATTTTTTTACACTTTATAGGGGTAAAATGGGAAAAAAGGACATTTTACATTTTTATTGGGGGAGGGAATTTTTCACATTTTTTTTAAACTTTTTTCTTAACTTTTATTTTTACACTTTATTAGTCCCCATAGGGGACTATTTATAGCGATCCTTTGATTGCTAACACTGTTCAGTGCTATACACAGGGCATAGCACTGATCAGTGTTATCGGTCATCTTCTGCTCTGGTCTGCTCAATCTCAGACCAGAGCAGAAGACACATGGAAGGTGGCGGAGGCAGGTGAGGGGATCTCTGTGCGCCATCCCAGATGATCAGATCGCCGCGGCAGCGCTTCAGGCGATCCGATCATCCATATTTATGACCGCACTGGCGCAGATGCCGTGATCTGTATTGATCACGGCATCTGAGGGTTTAATGACAGACATCCGTGTGATCACGGATTTCGGCAATTACCGGTGGGTCCCTGCCTGCGATCAGCAGCCAGGACCAGCTGTGCATGATCCGAGCATCGCTCCGATGCTCGCGTTCATGTACAGGATGTAAATATACATCCTAGTGCGCTAAGTACCACCGCACCAGGACGTAAATTTACGCCCTTGGTCGTTAAGGAGTTAAAAAAGTATCTGAGTAAAAACACCAGCCAGTGAGTACTTTTGCCTGGACTTTAACAGTATCTAGGTCCTTGACAGATTAACTGGTACAAAATAGTACATTACTTAGTAAAAGAGTTCAAAAAGGGCCTGGATGCATTTTTGGAGAGTAATAGCATTACAGGTTATGGATACTAGATTTATGGATAAAGAATTACTAGGCTCAGTGCACGGGGGGTTAATTCAGTGCTTCAAAGAGCCCTGTTCACAGAAATGAAATCTGTTTACTGCAGGGGCCTCTGGGAACATGGGAAAAATAAAATATTTATGGACAAACAAGGACATAGGTAGGTTTCAGGTTCACTGACAGGTTGCTGTTTTTTGCTTTTCTTAGAAAATCCCTTTTAAACAAACCAAATTTAGAGATACATTAAATTATAGATGAAGTTGTTATAATTTTAATTATCAATAACTGCATTTCATCCTCTGACAGGTAGGTGGAGCCCCAGTGCAACAACTGTGTCTTTCTACTTTGGTTATTCCTAATTACATCTACATCCCCTCCCCCACAACCACTATTAGAAAAGATACAGTATGTTACATGCAGTTACACTATTCGTCATAATATATTTTTAATCAGTAGTAGACTGAAGATAGTGTGTTACCCTCTAATCCCTATACACACAATATTTGATGATAAGTTTGTAAAAATGTAAAACAAGATATACCAAACAGAACTTCACTATTATTATATCTTACATAAAAATGTATATACAATATAAAAAAATGGTGCATTTGTTCACATTGGAACAAAGAGAGATAGATCCAGAGATAGATCCAGAGATAGATGACTAAGAGCGCATTCAGCGCTTGAAACGCGTTACTTGTATCCTCGTTGTCTTATGGATTAAAATCTTTTTATCTGCACGAGCTGGATCCATCTCTCTTTGTTCCTTTGATTAGCTGGTGCCGTCCAGCACCTGGATCCGTGCTCTGCTGTCCGAGGCGGGGTGAGCTGTGGTCTTCATCTTACCTGCATTTGTTCACATTATATGATAAGCCTGTTTGAAAACCTACATTAATGAAACAAGATTGTAGAATAACCAAATGTTTCCCTGCTGTCTCCTTTACTCCTTCAACAAACCATGGCTTCATGCAAGCAAAATAGTCCCAGATCACAACCTCAAAATGTGACCGCAGTGACTATTAACTATATGCTCATTCACAAGCCTTATGTTACGGCTGTGGTTAGGTGGATCCACTGACCTGTGATGAAGATGACGTGGGCTGTACCAGGGAGTGGAGTCTAAGGTGTCGCTGGTTTTCACCAGAGGCCTCCGCAAAGCGGATGGACTTGCTGCGGCAGGCGGCACCTAGGTCGCTACCCCTGGTACGACTTATCCCCTTAGGCAGCCAAGGTATAACATGTCACATTAAGGTACAGGCACAGACAAAGTCAGGACAGGCAGGAGGTCAGGGCTGGCGGTAATGAAGCAAGGTCAGGTCACGTACCAAGAAGGTCAGAAGGCAGGCGGCACAGGAGCAAGGTCAGGATACGTAGCAAAGGGTCAGATACACGGCAAGACAAGACACAGGTAAATGCTTTCTCTTTTTGCAAACTAGGCACAAAGGATTATAGGAAGTGCGGGATTAAATAGGGTCAAATGAGACTAGCACCAATCAATGGTGCACTGGCCCTTTAAATTTTAAAGAGTCGGTGCACATTTTCCCTAGGAGGCGGGGGCGCACACGCCGGCCGACACAGGGAGCGGAGGAGACTGAACAGACAGAAGGTGTGGGGAGACCCGGCGGTCGCATGTATTCACATTGCGGGATGCAAATCACAGCGGTGCCGGCAGCAGGGACATGGATGCGCTTGCAGTCAGCAAGTCTGACCGCAGTGCTGTCTATTACACCTTATAATAACTGTGGAATTTATATGCACATATATATATATATATATATATATATATATATATATATATATATGTTAAAGACAGCAAAACAAAGTCCAGGAAGTGAGAGTGGAACTAGCCCTGCTCTGTGCTCACTCCTGCAGAGAGGAGGGGTTACAGAGCAGCCTGCAGTGATTGGATGAAGAGACAAGGGGAGGAAGCAAAGCACAGCAGACTAGGGGAGGAAGTAAATGCATGGTAAATGAGGGTGGCTCAGTTCTTACCATGGACAAGCCCCTTCCTGAGCAGTGGATGTCAGAACGAGTGAGCAGCATAACAGAGTGATTTGTTAGCCAAATACAGAAGCTAGACACATAAAAAGGACATGTTGAAGGGGTACTCCGTTGTGGCCAGTTAGGTTGCTATTTTCTTTATGTTTCATTGCTTTCCTTATCCTCCGTTGTGCACAGCGCTGTACCCTCTGCCTCATGGTGAAGTTTTTTTGTTACACTTGTTCAGAGCACTTCCTCTCCTTCTGACCATTGTAAACTACATTTACCAGCATGTCTGGTGGCCTGTGCTTGCAGTTTTGTCAGCCCGTCTCTTTGTTCCTCCCATTTGATCTTTCCACTCCGCCTCTTTCTTATGTAAACCTCGCATCTCATGCTAATTTTCCTTACTGGTAGAACCCTTGTTTGGAAATACGGGGCCTGGCTCTTTTAGCCTCTTGTGGATGCAGGGCATATGCATACACCCTTCATCCCCGATCCTTAAGGACTCAGGGTGCACCTGTACGCCCAGGTCCTGTTTACCAGGTTTAAACCGTTCTCACCAGCAGAGAACGGGTTAAACCTGATTGTTCCCGGTTGCTACAGGCAGCCAGGTCCCATGGCTAATGCCAGGCACGGCCGATTGGGCCGATGCCCAGCATGAACCCTTTAGACGCCGCAATCAAAGTTGATCGTGGCATCTAAAACGAAAGTAAAAGAATCCTGGCAGCTCAGCGGAGCTGATCGGGACTATTGTGACAAAATTGCGATGTCCTGATAAGCTTACTGGATGACGGGAGGGTCCTCACCTGCATTTCCGTTGTCTGATCGGCGATCTACTGCTCCATGACTGCGCAGCAGGCTAGAGCAGTAGATCGCCGGTTACACTGTTCAGTGCTTTGCAATGGCCTAGCACTGATCAGTATATGCAATCAGAAGATTGCATGTTTTAGGCCCCTATGGGGGCTAAAAAAAATAAAATGTGTAAAAAAAATTGAATAAAAGTTCATTAACCCCTTCCTTATTAAAAGTTTAAATCCCTTCCCTATTAAAAGTTTAAATCACCTTTTCCCATACACGGTCGATGGCGTCCGCGTAAAAAATACCAAAGTCCCAAATTGTGCATTTTTGGTCACTTCATATACCATAAAAATATTAATTTAATTAATAAAAAGTCCTACTAAAACAAAAATGGTACCGATGATGGTGCAAATAATGAGCCCTCATACCACCCCGTACACGGAAAAATAAAAAATTTATAGGGGTCATAAGATGCCAATTTTAACCCCTTAAGGACATAGGGCGTATCCATACGCCCCCGTTTCCAAGTCCTTAAGGACCGAGGGCGTATGGATACGCCCTGAGCATTTCCAGCCCCCACCGCTAGCCGGAGGGGAGCCGGGGCCGGATGCCTGCTGAAATCGTTCAGCAGGCATCCCGGCATATCGCCCAGGGGGGTCATTATGTCCCCCCATGTCGGCGATTGCCGCAGATCGCTGGACAATTCAGTCCAGCGATCTGCGGCGGATTCCGGGTCAATCGGGTCTCCAGTGACCCGATGACCCGGAATTACTGGCTGATCTGGGCTGTCAGAGATGGCTCCGAACAGCCAGAGCCTGCAGGAGTGAGGTGGCACTGGTGCCACCTCACGATCGCCCTGATTCGTCGGCCGAATTACCGTTGGGATCGGGGCCCCAGGAGCGACGGCGGCGGCGAGGGACAGTCCTGCAGTGTGGATCGTTGGAGGTGAGTGACAGCCTCCTGCTGTTGCTTAGCAACAGCTCCCAGCATGCAACAAGGGCATGCTGGGAGCTGTAGTTATGCAACAGCAGGAGGCAGACCACCACAACTCCCAGCATGCCCTTATGGGCATGCTGGGACTTGTAGTGTTTCAACAGCTGGAGGCACATTCTTTCTGTGGAAAAGTGTACCTTCAGCTGTTGTGTAACTACAACTCCCAGCTTGCACAATCAGCTAAAGTGCATGCTGGGAGTTATAGTGGTGCATCTGGTGGTTGCATAACTACAACTCCCAGCATGCCCGTTGGCTGTCGATGACTGCTGAGAGTTGTAGTTTTGCAACAGCTGAAGGCACACTGAGTTAAGTAGTAAACCAGTGTGTCTCCAGCTGTTGCATAACTACAATCCCCAGCATCCCCAGCCAATGTAGTATGCCTCCGGCTGTTGCATAACTACAAGACCCAGCATGCCCTTCCGCTGTCCGTACATGCTGGGGGTTGTAGCTTTTGCAACAGCTGAAGGCACACTGGTTGCAAAACACTGAGTTTGTTACCAAACTCGGTGTTTCACAACCTGTGTGTCTCCAGCTGTTGCAAAACTACAACTCCCAGCATGCACTGATAGACCGTACATGCTGGGAGTTGTAGTTTTGCAACAGCTGGATGTTCCCCCCCCCCCAATGTGAACGTACAGGGTACACTCACATGGGCGGAGGATTACAGTAAGTATCTGGCTGCAAGTTTGAGCTGCGGCAAATTTTCTGCTGCAGCTCAAGCTGCCAGCGAGAAACTACTGTGAACCCCCGCCCGTGGGACTGTACCCTAAAAACACTACACTACACTAACAAAAAATAAAATAAAAAGTAAAAAACACTACATATACACATACCCCTACACAGCCCCCCTCCCCTCCCCAATAAAAATGAAAAACGTCTGGTACACCACTGTTTCCAGAATGGAGCCTCCAGCTGTTGCAAAACAACTACTCCCAGTATTGCCAGATAGCCACTGACTGTCCAGGCATGCTGGGAGTTTTAGAACAGCTGGAGGCACCCTTGTTTGGGAATCACTGGCGTAGAATTCCCCTATGTCCACCCCTATGCAATCCCTAATTTAGGCCTCAAATGCTCATGGCGCTCTCACTTTGGAGCCCTGTCGTATTTCAAGGCAACAGTTTAGGGACACATATGGGGTATTGCCGTACTCGGGAGAAATTGGGCTTCACATTTTGGGGGGTATTTTCTGCTATTACCCTTTTTAAAAATGTAACATTTTTGGGAAAACAAGCATTTTAGGTAAAAAATTTTTTTTTTTTTACATATACAAAAGTCATGAAACACCTGTGGGGTATTAAGGTTCACTTTACCCCTTGTTACGTTCCCTGAGGGGTCTAGTTTCCAAAATGGTATGCCATGTGTGTTTTTTTGCTGTCCTGGCACCAAAGGGGCTTCCTAAATGCGGCATGACCCCAGAGCAAAATTTGCTTTCAAAAAGCCGAATGTGACTCCTCCTCTTCTGAGACCTGTAGTGCGCCAGCAGAGCAATTTTCACCCCCATATGGGGTGGTTTCTGAATCGGGAGAAATTGGGCTTCAAATTTTGGGGGGTATTTTCTGCTATTACACTTTTTTAAAATGTAAAATTTTTGGGAAATCAAGCATTTTGGGTAAAAAAAAAATATTTTTTTTACATATGCAAAAGTCGTGAAACACCTGTGGGGTATTAAGGTTCAGTTTACCCCTTGTTACGTTCCCTGAGGGGTCTAGTTTCCAAAATGGTATGCCATGTGTGTTTTTTTGCTGTCCTGGCACCATAGGGGCTTCCTAAAGGTGACATGCCCCCCAAAAACCATTTGTCGCTCCTTACCTTCTGAGCCCTCTACTGCGCCCGTCGAACAATTAACATAGACATATGAGGTATGTGCTTACTCGAGAGAAATTGGGTTTCAAATACAAGTAAAAATTTTCTCCTTTTTACCCCTTCAAAAATTGGGTCTACAAGAACATGCGAGTGTAAAAAATGAAGATTTAGAATTTTCTCCTTCACTTTGCTGCTATTCCTGTGAAACACCTAAAGGGTTAATACACTTACTGAATGTCATTTTGAATACTTTGGGGGGTGTAGTTTTTATAATGGGGTCTTTTATGGGGTATTTCTAATATGAAGACCCTTCAAATCCACTTCAAACCTGAACTGGTCCATGAAAAATAGCAAGTTTGAAAATTTTGTGAAAAATTTCAAAATTGCTGCTGAACTTTGAAGCCCTCTGGTGTCTTCCAAAAGTAAAAACTCATAAATTTTATGATGCAAACATAAAGTAGACATATTGTATATGTGAACCCCAAAAAAAATGATTTTGAATATCCATTTTCCTTACAAGCAGAGAGCTTCAAAGTTAGAAAAATGCAAAATTTTCATTTTTTTCATTTTTTGGGGGGGATTTTTCACCAAGAAAGGATGCAAGTTACCATAAAATTTTACCACTAAGTTAAAGTAGAATATGTCACGAAAAAACAATCTCGGAATCAGAATGATAACTAAAAGCATTCCAGAGTTATAAATGTTTAAAGTGACAGTGGTCAGAATTGCAAAAAACGCTCCGGTCCTTAAGGTGAAAAAGGGCTCGGTCCTTAAGGGGTTAAACATGCTAATTTTGGTGCATGTAGTTTAGAATTTTTTTAAGTATTAAAATAAAATAAAACCTACATAAATTGGTTATCCTTGTAACCATATGGACCTACATAATAAAGATAAGGTGTCATTTTTACCAAATATTGGATTGCGTAGAAAACAGAAGCCCCCAAAATTAACAAAATTGTGTTTTTTTTTATTTTTTTTTCACCCCACAATTTTTTTTTTGGTTTCGCCACTGGTTATATTCTAAAATAAGTGATGTCATTGCAAAGTACAATTGATGACGCAAAAAACAAGCCCTTATATGGGTCTGTAGGTGCAAAATTGGAAGGTGAAAATAGGCTGAGTCCCTAAGGGGTTAAAACATAAAAAAAAAAAAAAAAAGACCAGCACTTGAGCAGTCTAAGCTTTGAATAAAGCTATTAACTAAGTAATCCAGGAGCATTTGTGCCTGTGTTTCTCCATGCACTTTCGCCCCTCCTCCTCATTCCCTCTCCTAACCACCTTTAATCTCTCCATATACTTCTATGGGTGTTGTAAGTGATCTCTCAGTAAACCTGAAAGCTGTCTGTGAGAATGCGGAGAAGATCTGTTTGGGTAATGTTTAACATTGTAATGCTGGTTGGGTCTGTACTTGTTGTGTCTGTACTGGTTGTTCGGCGATTGGTTGGAACGTCTCTAACGTTGTCTCCCTAAAAAATGATCTCTGTTGGTTTCAATTAAAAGGGTAAATCTATTTTGTGTTGGAATATTGTATCTCAATTCTGTTTATTCTGCTTTGAATTGTGTCTCTTCTGAAGCCTCGGGTTTGGTTGTGAGTGCATTGGTTCTAATCTGCCAAGATCATTTTTTAGATTTTTTTCTGAGTAATTTCTTTCTCTAAAGTGTCTAAGTGTCTCATAGTTAGATCCTCATATTTCCTGTATTCATCATTAATAGTATAAGAAAATATTACTCAAATTTCCTTATGATTTTAGTTGATGCTTGTAATGCATACTTTTCTCTACAGTGGAGTAGCAAGGAAAAGTAACAATTAGTACTAGGTTTACAAAGATTACAGTTTATTGCTGTGGGTCCCACCAGATCGACACTCTGATCAGCTTTTATTCTCCGAGTACCCATCTGACAAGTAGACATTTTATATTGATGGCCTATACTAAAAATAGGCCACCATTACCTGATCGTCGGGGTACTGACACCCAGCACCCCTTTGATCAGCTGTTTCGCAGAGCCACAGCTCCAGCATACACACAATGAATGGCGGAAAGCAGTTGGCTCAAATTCTTCCATTCACCTTAATGGGAGCTGTACTGCAGTAATATGTCATGGGCACTACACAATGAATTAAGCCATTGCTTCTTGCTTTTTGCATTGTGTAGATGCTATAGCCATGGCTATGCCAAACAGTTGATCAAAAGGGTTCCAGGTGGTGGTACCCCGGCTATCAGACATTGATGGCCTATCCTGAGGATAGGCCATTCATTTAAAATGCCAAATAAAAACCATTAATTGTAAAATAAGTATGACTCCCACTAGCAAACTCTTTATGGAAAGCCCAATTTAAGTGAATGGGGCTATGGTGAAATTCTAGACATGGACAAAAATGGTTTCTAAAGTGTTTTAGTGTTACTAAAAACATAGGAAATATTTTGCTAACTTTGTACAATTTTTTAAATGGCCTACAAGCCTATTATTTAAATGCTTGCTCTAGTGTTTTCTTAAAATCAATGGCAGTCATATTCAACTATGTAGGCATCTCTAGCTTAGGGTGCATTCAGATCATGTTTTGGGGATATGGCAGCTGGATCCGGCGGCAGAATTTTAAAACTGTCAGCTGCCGTATCCCCACCATATCCCATTCATTTATATGAGCTGGACGGAGTCAGCTACTGACTCGCATCGGACCACGATTTCCATTTCGGCAACAAATCTGGATACCATCTAAAAATGAGCCGACCAAAGTTGTTCCGGATGCCGTATTTTATTTTTATAACAATATTATTTTTTTAAATGCCAATACAGAGCATCTAAAGTAAGGGAGGCTTTGTTAGGCACATCGGACCACCTGCAGCCTGATGGAGGCCAGAGGTCTTCTTACCTGCTTCTTGTTGCCATTCCTGGATCCATTTGTATGGTCTGCCTTCTGGAAGACTACACAAGTATACTGCAGAAGTGGTGCCAGATGGGGGTCAGAATAAGGAAATATTACTTACTACATACTTATTTTGTTAAGAAAATGATTGACTTAAAAGTAGTACAATAAAAGAAAAACATGTAACCATGGGTATCATTTTAACTGTAGTTAGCCAAGAACTTTTAAAATAAAGTGCACTGCGTACAAATGATTTATATTTATAACTATGTGATCACTAGAGCCCTAAATTTCACACTCACTCGAAAGTGTTAAAACATAAGTTTTATTGTGTTCCTAGTTTGCACATGGAGCTTGATAATGCCACAGTGTGTGATGAAACATCAGGGAGATAATTGTGTGTGGTTAGGATGGGTGTGTGGACTGCAGCCCACCACCTCAATACAGTTGTGAACGTATATTACTGCAGCATGCTGCAATGCTATTCTGATTTATCCACACAGATGATACCAGTGGGTTAAGGTTTTTAACCCTTTAAATGGCACACAATAAAAGTTATGTTTTGACATATTTGACTGGGTGAAATTTTTTTAGTGCCAGTGATCACAAAGATCAATTGTGTATATAAATTGTCAGTAATAACTGACATGAAATGGAGACGTGAGAAGAGCAACAATTTCTGAGGTATAGTATTAACTGAGTTATTTGTATATGACACACTTGTTTTTATTGCAGTGAAGTTAAATTTGCACACGTCATGCAGCACCTCTTAAATTTGTCACAACTTGAACTAGAGTAGGAAGCCTGTATGACCAGTTTATCATGATGTACATCAACGTTTTTGTCTTAAACATTTGGAGTAATAAGATAATGGGAGTGGAAGTGTTGTAACTTTTTTTTGGCACAAATAAAAATGAAAATTAAAGGAGTTTTCCAGAGGAATGATATTAATGGCCTATCCTCAGATAATATCTGATCGGCAGGGTGCCGACACCTGGCACCTTTGTCGATAAACAGGTGGGCCAAGCTATAGCACCTACACTACAAAGTGAACAGCACAGAAATCTCCATTCATTATGAAATAGCTGCAGCTCAGCTCCCATTCACTTCAAATTCTCTGCAAAGGTATCAGGATAAAACATACCGGCTACCTGTAGCTCACACAATCCTTAATGCTCAACCAATCAGAGGCTGAGGCGGGTGACACAAACACAAGGAAGTGCAGTCTGGCGGGGGACCCACGCAGAGATAGCAGGTGAACAAGGGCAGTCAGAATTTTTTTTTCTGTTTTTCTGCACTATGAGCACAGTTTAAGGGGTACTTTGACCCTTTAACACAGCACACAGCCATCATGCCCCGTCCCATAGACATGAATGAAGAGGACATGGCATGGCGTCACAATCTCGGAAGCCCAGCACCAGCCCGGAGATCGCAGGTGGTCTCAGCGGCTGGATCTCCACACACACACACACACACAAATAGACATGTTATCCCCTATCTATTGGATAGGAGAGAACATGTCTAGGGGCCAAGTGCCCCCTTTAAATAGAAGAAAATCTCTGGAATATCCCTTTAAAAGGACTAATATGTCTTGTAAAGAAAAATGCCTCTTTCTCCCCTTATAAGACTCCTCTCCTCTACCTCCTGCATTGATCACTTACTCTGAATTCACTGCCAAACTCCATAAGCATGAGGCAGAAAGAATATGGATTTTGAACATCACTGATGTGGGTTACAATTTCTGTTCTTAAAGTCTATGGAGAGGGGAAGGATGAGTAGTAAGAGGAAGGAGAAGATTACAGATGAGCGAATTTCGGTTTGGTCCAAATTCATTCGCAGCAAATCTGTATTAAATATGGCTATTTCTGTCTTACAAAGAGCCTCAATAGGGGTGTACAACACTTTGCCTTGCTGTAACACGCATAGAGTGTGTGCTGGGTTAGTGACATAATACTGTTATTCAGTATGACATGCAGATTAGAGGTGTCGCTATTAGAGTCACAAGTCGCAGAGAGGCACAATGACAGAGCCTGGAGGTGGCATCAGTATAAGGAGACCATATAGTGGCTGAATGACATAGCATGGAGGTGGCTGCAGCATGAGGAGACCATATGGTGACTGAATGACACAGCGTAGAGGTGGCAGCAGCATGAGGAGACCATATAGTGGCTGAATGACACAGCGTAGAGGTGACGGCAGCATGAGGAGACCATATAGTGGCTAAATGACACAGCGTAGAGGTGGCGGCAGCATGAGGAGACCATATAGTGGCTGAATGACACAGCGTAGAGGTGACGGCAGCATGAGGAGACCACATAGTGGCTGAATGACCCAGCCTGGAGGTGGCAACGGCCTGACGAGACCATAGGGCCTCACAATTGAAAAGATAAAAGATATTTTTTAACATTTAAATTGAAAATTTCAAATAGATGACCCTAAAAAGTTTTATTTAATGTGCTAGCAGCAAGAGGAGACCACATGGTGGTACAGAGACACAGCCTGGAGGTGGTGGAAGCACGAGGAGACCATATAGTGGCTGAATGACACAGCCTGGAGTTCTGTAAATGGAGGAAAAATAGGGAGACCAGAGGGGGCGCCTCGTGTGATACCGTAAGAGTAGTAGGAGAGAGAGAGAGAAAGCGGGGCCTCTTTAGACCCCTAGGTTGTAGCTGCTCACCTTGCAGCAAGTAAAAACTTGCATATCAACCCACAACGGGGTTTTAGAGAGGGAAAATTTCTGGATTCACACCCTCCGTACCCTATCTCCAGGTGGTTTGAACGACATGATAGAATGCAACCTGTGAGCCTACCATCCCATTTCCTGTCGAGCATTCCACCACCTACACTACTATATAACTGTAGAGATATTCTACTCCTAAAACCCTCAGCCATGTAATGCAGGCCGATACATGTCTTGTATGTCATTCTCGACAGATGTGATACGTCAGTAGGTTTCTACAGATCTGCTACGCTTCGAATTTTATACATATTCGTATCTATTGATACATACATTTTTACGTATTCAGTGACTCCTACATTCTTTTAATTACTCGCTAAACTAGGTAGCATTTCATTCTGATTGTGTATACCTTTTTTTTGCATACATTCTTATATATTAGCAATTTTATTCAGTTTTTTTATCGGTATTTTATCGAAGTTTTCCATAGAATTATTATTGTATTCTATTTTATTCATTTCAATTTTATTGTTATTATTTTAACTTTGTATCCCGACTCTTGACATGTATATACACATACATATGACATTTCCATGTTTTCAGTCGTATTTTCACCCAAATGTTCATAACAGCTCATTAGGATTGATACTCTTTACCTATATACATATTTGGCTCATGTGCGTATATATATCCTTTAAATGCATGAACCTTGGTACTCGTAAGGTCCTTTTTACATATCTACGCTTATGTATAATTAGCCCAGCCATATGCCTCTTGAGCAATAGCCCATACTTACATATATACTTCCTGCCCAGATATGGGTACACACATCTATATACTTTACCCTATATACATATAATTATATTTATGTTTGTATGTACACTTACTTATGCACCTTGGCCCTCATATATTCAGCTTACCCTGGGGTGTATATACACATCATCCAATATAATGATCTGTCCCTATAATATGTTAAGCAAAAATTGAAAGAAAAGTGACGCGTTAAAAGTGCGTTAAAAGCAAGTCACCGACGCGTTTCGGACTCTACAGGAGTCCTTAATCATGGCATAGAGAAGGCTAAAATGAGAAATATATATATATATACACATACCTCTTAGTCTGTTTAAGATCATTAGTGCTGGCATGTGAGAAACAGCGTGTGACGCTATTTCCGGGATCATCACATGACCGAACAAAATAGAATATCCGGATTGGATTGATTGCCGGTCAAGTGCCCGATAGCGCTCCCTGCCGTATCCCATAGGATCCTGCATCCCACAAGGATGTATTCCCCCCTCCCTTACGCCCGATCATAGCAGGCATAGATTCCCCCCTAGAAAGAATAGGGGCGTGGTTGGATCATATCCTGCAACCTTTGGTAGCACGGACGCTGGGTAATATACAGGATACTAAATCTCTTCTGCGAGCGATGCAGCATCTGGAGTAGCATACTGAAGATAAACGCTGACATGCGATGTAATCGCTTTGTATACTACCATTCCACATTTTCGGGCCATAGAAGCCACAAAATACCATCTGTCAAAATACAGTAATTACTCATCTACATGCATACAATTCACACTGGACGTGTTGCTGTTTGTACTTACAAACAATTTATTTTCCTTTGATAATAAATATTTTTTGCAGTTGGAAGGATGCCCGATGGGAGCAAAGTTCTCCCCGTCATTAGCAAACTTATATATGTCCTACTGGGAGGAGGTCTGTCTGTACTCGGCCGTCAACCCCCACCGTGCCATGATGGGGTGGTACGGCCAATATATAGACGACCTCCTCCTAGTGTGGAGGGGGACATCAGAACAGGCAATTGAGTTCTTTCAATACCATAACAACAATGATTTCAATCTGAAATTCCCCTGTAATATGGAGAAAGACACAGTTAATTTTCTTAATGTAACACTTGTGGGAAATGCTAACACCAACACAGTTAGTTCATCTTTATATAGAAAGCCGACTTCAGGCAATACAGTGCTGCATGCAACCAGTTGTCTCCCCAAGCACACTATTATTAATTTGCCCATTGGTGAATACATAAGGGCTAGGAGACCATCCTCATCAGAAGAACTATATAACAATTCGGCAGCGGACATTAATTTACGTCTCAAAAAGAGTCCAAATGTACTGAACCGTGCCAAAAAAATAGCAGAAGGAAAAAAGAGAGAAGAGTACCTGAACAATACTAAATATAATCAAAAGAAACAAAATAATCAAATTAAAGACAGTCAAGAAAAACAAAAAGATGTCACACTTACTTTTTCTACCCCATTTTCGATGGACTTTGATGAAATAAAACAAATTATTTTCAAACATTTACCAGTACTCCATCAAGACACACAAGTGTTCAATATTTTGAGTACAGGTGTGAGAATGGTTGCGAGAAGAGCACAAACGCTGAGAGATAGACTATCGCCCAGAGAATATCACTCTCCGATCATCAACAGTACGAACAATAATTGGTTAACTACAACAGGGTTTTTCAATGCAATGGTACCAGATGCACATGTTGTAAATATGTAAATAGTACAAGACAGTTTTCCTCATGTGCTACTAAGAAATCTTTTGCCATTAAATCTCTCATTAACTGTAATACTGACCACGTTATTTACCTGGCCACTTGCAACGAATGCCAGTTACAGTACGTGGGTTGTACCACACGCAAGCTCAAATTGAGAGTTGCGGAACACATACAATACTCACAATATCCAGCACTGGATGTGGGGAAAAGATCCACGTCTGGTCTGTCCAAGCATATACGAGACAAACACAGTGGAAATGCATTTTGCATCTCTATTGTAGGGATAGAGAAAGTGAGGAGACCCCGACGTGGGGGAGATTGGTCCAAACTGGTCTTCTCAAGAGAAGCCTATTGGATTTAGCAATTGGATTCTCGTGTACCCAGAGGTCTTAATCACCGCAATGATCTAATGTATATATACTAATTTGTTAAGCTTAGATACTCTAGGTACATGTATGTATTGCTGTTTATATACTCATAAACTTGTTTCTCCATGCACCCTCGTTCATATATTTACGCAATGCACATGTCATGTTGCTATGGGATACGGCAGTGAGCGCTATCGGGCACTTGACCGGCAATCAATCATATCCGGATATTCTATTTTGTCCGGTCATGTGATGATCCAGGAAATAGCGTCACACGCCATTTCTCACATGCCGGCACTAATGATCTAACACAGTCTAAGAGGTATGTGTATATATATATATTTCTCATTTTAAGCCTTTTCTATGCCATGATTAAGGACTCATGTAGAGTCTGAAACGCGTCGGCGACTTGCTTTTAACGCAATGTCACTTTTCTTTCAATTTTTGCTTAACATGTTTTAATCCGGAACAGTAAAAGTTAAGTTTTAATTTTTTCATCGGTGAGCTGGATCCTTCCTCTCTTCTCTTCAGTACATATACGGAATACGGCCCGCTGCCTCCGTGCTCCCGATATCTACGGACCTGCTGAATATCTACACATCAATCTGAATGCTGTCCTAGGGGTGGTGAGCTGACAATACCATTTTTTTCTAGGTCCCTATAATACTAGCATATACCCCAGCTGTCAAATCTACTAACAGCTGTCAAATACTGTGACACGCCCCTGTTTCACCGACACCCCACCTATATTAACTCTATACCTCTGCACTCTTACATGCGGTAACATTGTGCGCTAACATGCCCTTAGACTGTTCCCTTACAGGTACTATATTTCTGTGCCTCCCTATCCAATTCTACCTAAAAGCACAGATCAGCGCTGTCATTCATCCTTTCCCCTTAATAGCACAGCGCAGCTCTGTTATCAACAGCACGGGTACACACATACCTCACTGCTCCGCCAACTATTGGACTAAGCCGGTCACGTGGCACCCACCCCTGTGCGACGCGTCCCTAGCAACCACACGCTTTGCTAGGGATCGAGATTGCGTACTCTGCTACAGCTTCTACTGACAGTACTGTAGCCCACAGCGTGCGCATCTGGAGTCAGGATGTTTACATCTGGACACCGGATGTGGATACCAGTTGCGGACAATGTATTTACAACATTGCTTATTCATTTTGCACCATACTTGTAAATATGCAGACTGCTAGATGTCTTGTGAATAATATAGCTTTGCATATTATTTAATTATTATGTTTTGTGACTCATTTAACCCCTTAAGGACCAGGCCAATTTTCACTGTAGGACCAGAGCGTTTTTTTGCACATCTGACCACTGTCACTTTAAGAATTAATATCTCTAAACCGCTTTTGCCGAATATTCTGATTCAGAGATTGTTTTTTCGTGACATATTCTACTTTATTTTGGTGGTAAATTTTCGTCGTTACTTGCATCCTTTTTTTGGTGAAAAATCCTCAAATTTCATGAAAATGTTGAAACTTTAGCATTTTTCTAATTTTGAAGCTCTCTACTTGTAAGGAAAATGGATATTCCAAATAGATTCTATTTTTATTCACAAATACAATATGTCTATTTTATTTTGGCATCATAAAATGGACATATTTTTACTTTTGGAAAAAATTAGAGGGCTTCAAAGTAGAGCAGCAATTTTCAAAAATGTCATGAAAATTGCAAAATCTGAAGGGACAGATGTTGCATAACTACAACTGCCAGCATGCCTGGGCAGTCTAGGCATGCTGAGAGTTGTAGTTTGGCAACATTTGGAGGGCTACAGTTTGGGCACCACTGTAACAGACCTCCATCTTCTCCCCATGTTCCCCGTGACATCCAGGGGTGGGCAGAACAGGGGGGTTGCCATGGCAACCCATTGTTCTTCTCTGCCATTGGTCAGAATCAGTTCTAACCAATGGCAGGGGATAGGAAGAGATTGCAGCACTGCAACCTCACTCCTACCCTGCAAGATGATCTGGGCTGTCACTAACAGGTCAGATCATCACTATTTTCCGGGCTGATCGGGTCACCAGAGACCCGATCAGCCCGGAATAGCAGAAAATCGCATGTCTGAATTGACATGCGATTTTCTGTGATCGCCGACATGGGGGGGGGTCTCAGGATCCCCCTCGGCGTTTGCCTCGGACGCCTGCTGAATGATTTCAGCAGGCGTCCTGTTTCGCAACCCACCCATTGAGCGGCGGGATGCGAAATTCCCACGGACGTACCTGGTCCTTAAGACCCACGGCGCAGAGACGTCCTCATACGTTCCTGGTCCTTAAGGGGTTAAATACCTATTATGCAACATACCTGTTTGTAGCCCCTCCGAGTGCCCATTTGGCACCCATTTTTTCCTGTATATATACCTGTATGATTGTAACTGCTGACATACTGATCTGAAGAAGGGGGAGGCTCCCCCAAAATGCGTCATCCTTCTGTTTTATTGTTTTATGGTCTATCCAATAAACATTACCTGCATCTCTGGTTACAGTTTGTTACCCGCACCATTGGAACCAGCAGCGCCATCTGAAGGTTTCTTTTCACTTTACTATAAACAGCCTGGATTTGGCGCCTAGGGATGAGCAAATCGAATGTGACAAATTCGAATTTGTTACGAATTTCAGGAAAAATTTGATTTAATTCCATTTAGTGTAGTCCAGGCTCCAGGGCATCTAAAATGGCGGATCCACATCTGAGGACATGGGGCAAGGAATCCTGTGAAGGCGGGAACAAGGTAGGCGGGATGACCATGAATCACATGTAGCCTATCACCAGGCAGTCACCCATGTGATGTCACAGCCCTATATAATCGTCAGCGCTGTGTGTTGCACAGAAAAGCTTTTTTCCGACAGCGATTCACCTCCTTGTCAAGTCAGCTTTCTGTTGCACAGAGAGAGGGAAAGAGGGCAATGTGTGTTTCAGAGAAAAGCATTCTTACTGCAGCGATTTACCTCCCAGTCAATGTCTACAGCATTCTATTTCAGAGAGCAGTGTGTTGCACAGAAGAACAGCAGCGATTCAGCTCAAGCACAATCCTGCCTAGAAGCACTGATAGGGAAGGAAGTGAGATTGAGAGAGTGCAATTTTGGGTGTAGTATACAGCAACTGTGTGCTGCAGCACTTGTGTGTACAGCTGGTGTGGTACACAAATACTTTTTTAAGCATACTGTAGCGCATTTTACTGCCATCATAAGTGCTTAACACATAGGTACATCTAAGTGGTGTACTATTTTGTTCCTGTCAAAGTCTCAAGGGCCTAGATACTGTGAATGGCCAGCCAAAAGTATTCAACAGCTGGTGTTGTACACAATTACTTTTTTTAAGCATACTGTAGCGCATTTTTCTCCCCTCATAAGTGCTTAATACATACGTACATCTAAGTGGTGTACTATTGTGTTCCTGTTAAAGTCTCAAGGGCCTAGATACTGTGAAAGGCCAGGCAAAAGTACACACCTGCTGGTGTTGTAGACATATGTTTTAAAGCGTAGTTGAGCACATTGTAATCCCCTTATAAGTGCATACCACATATGTACACACATTGTACTCCCCTCATATACGCACTAAGTATGTCAGGCAGAGAAGGGCCGAGGCCTAAATTCATCAGGCAGAGGTCGCAGCAGACTAGGGGCGAGTGGCAGCAGAAGTCACAGCGAGAGGCCTGATCTAGCAGTATCAGCTAGCGGTCGTGTCTCGACCAACAACCCATCTGCCGTCATCGATTGGTTAACACGGTCAGCCACTTCATCACAAGTGACATCTGATTCCCCCAGTCAACAGTCGGTGGGTTCCTCAGACACAACCCTCAATTGGCATGGCCCGGGAGCAGTCCCTGTCCTCCCATTGCCTCTGTCCTATGCTGTTCCCTCCTCTACAGAAATATTTAATGCTGTGGGTTCAGCTCCACTATTCAGTGAGGACGATCTAATTGAGGACAGTCAACAGCTACTGCCAAGCCAAGAAGTGGAGGAGACATCCGCCGCTTCCTCTGCTAGGTGGGCAAGTAGTGATGAGGAGAGTGAAGTGGGAGGCCGTGGGTTCAGGATTCTGAAGCAGACACTGTTGAGGAACCTGAGGAGGACATCATTAACATTCAGACACTTGTTGAGAATGATGAAGCCGATCGCACTTGGGAGTCGGGTGCTGAAAGGGCTTCATTATCATAAGGAAAAGAGAGTTGCAGGTTGCCCGTGAGGCAGCAGCTGAGCCAGCAAGCTGGTAGCATGGTTGGCAGTCAGCATGGTTGCAGAAGTGGAAATTTTTGGAGACCACCAATTTTGAGGCATCCTACCGTCCTGGGACATGGAGGAACAAGGGTTCCTGAAGACAGCAGCAGTAGCAGTCAATTAGTGCGGACTTTTGCTGCGAAAATCAGCTACCCAGCGGTGTGGCAGTTTTTCATCAAGCATCCGGAGGAGGTTAACATAGCCACAAGCAATATAGGTCAGCAGAAGGTGAAGCGTGGCCAGGATCACAATGTTGGCACCACGGCCCTGCGTTAACATATGCTGTGCCACCATAAAGCGGCCAGGGAGAACCATGGCTCCTATGTGGTGGTCCAGCCAGCTGCATCACCCTGTGGCACCCTGATCTATGTTTCAGCCAGCCAAATTTTCACCACCTCAGCCGAAGGGAGCTGTGTGTCATACCCTCCTTCTGTCACTCCAGATGCTCCTGCTTCTCCTACTTTGAGTCAGTTATACTTCCAGCAATCCATCGCAAAGTCATGTCCAAGTGACAACAGTATGGGCCCACTTGTCCAATGGCGCAGAAACTGAATGTGCTCCTGTCCAAGTTGCTGGTGCTGCTGTCCCTCACGTTTCAAGTGGTGGACTCTGCACCTTTCAGAGAACTCATGGCTTGTGCCGAGCCAAGGTGGAGTGTCCCAAGCCATAATTTCTTTGCGAAGAAGGCAGAACCAGCCATGCACATGTGGTGTCCCGGTACCATATTCCATACGTTACCTTACCTTTGTAGAGGTCCCCATAGTCAGAGTCCCTAGGAACATCGGGATCCCTCTTCTATAGTTATCCCCTTGTCACCCCTCAGTTACTCTATATCTGTGTAGAAATTCATATAAATATAAGTATAAATATGTATATATTTAATTGCCTACTCGTTCAGCGTAGCAGGACCTGCGGGTCACGTGATTAGGTTAGAACTCTATGGTTTTGCTACAGGACCTTTGAAGGTTCCAATGACGTGTTCACCCACAATGCAATGTAACGGTGTGTGACAGTTGTTATGGACCAATCCAAAACGGCCAGCCCCTGCCCATATAAGGGAGCTGCGCCATCTTGATCGCTCTCTTGGGTTGCTGATTCTGGAAGAGGTAGGACCTCCGCAGCTTACAAGACAATTTACCAGGCCAAAGCCTTGCGGCCCCGGCATATATCAAAGCGGATATACTAAACAAATCTCCGCTACCCTCCGCAAGATCACTGTACCTAAACTCACCCTTAAATCCAGTGGATCTATGCTATAAAATCCCTAAGAAGCTAAATTATCTGATCCCAACCAACTTTCAATCGCTGCTCATCTATATCTGTAGAGACTCTGTTATCTGGACTGTTACTATTGCTGCATGTACAGAAATTCTTCAGTAAAAGTTCCTGCAAGTTTTCAGTTAACAGTGGTTGTGGACAATCCTTTATTCTGCATTTACCTATTGCTCTTGGGAAGGGTGGCAATAGGACTATCAAGATTACAGAATTTAACCCTCACCCTGGCGTCATGAGTGACAAGGGTTAACAGCGCCCTTTACTATCCTGAACAGCAACACCCTAACTACCCTACACCCCACAAGGCTTTATCCCCTAATGCTACCACAAAACCTTTTTGGCGTCGCACGAACAGGATTCGGGTGTGTGCCTGCTGCTGTTGCCCCTAGTGAAAGTGTACTCCCCTCCAGAAAATACGAACTTTATTCATGTGTCGCAGACCGCATTACAGTGTACAAGAGCGGTGCGTGTGGTGCAGGTTGCAAGGGGGCCACGCGAAAAGTAAGGGGGGAGGCGAAAATGTATGCACAGCAAGAATGGGTAAACTGCAAAAAGAATTCATGCTACGATCCTCTGGTCTGGTCGGCACAGGAAGAGTTAATCTGCTACCAGAGAAGCGTGCGAAAAAGGCCTGCGCTGCGCCACGTCCCGCCCCCCTGGGTGTGGATATGAAGTTGCTGTGTCGCAGCTGAAAGGGAACTTGGAAACAGAGGAGTTGTTTCTGGGGGGACAGGAAGTTGGGGCTGCACCGATGACATCCTTCCTGCCGGCCGCCATTTTGGGGAAGCCCATTATAAAAGACATCACGCACAGTGACCTCTTCAGTCTGCACAGAGAGCCGGAGAGTACAGACATGGAGGAGAGCAGTGTTCCACGTGGTGAAGAAAGCAAAATGGCGCCGGAACAGCGGAAAGTTGTGGCAGTCGCAGCCCGATTTTTCCAAGAACTTGCTAACTGTCTGCAGCGGTTGTCATTAGATGAAGAGGGGGCCTGCAATCTTCCCCCACTGCCTGATGATGACGACGATTGGCCAGACAAAGCTCCAGCGGAAAGCACAGGGACATCTGGAGGTGAATCACCGGTGAGATTGTCCCCTCACCACAGAACTTTGGGCTCGTGGGCCGAAATCCCATCGCAGGAGTCTGTAGTGAGTACACCGCCAGAGACGGACTTTTCTTCCTCCTCCAGCCCTATAGCTGAAATACCCTTATCCAGATTGCCAAGTGCATGACCGCACTCGCCAGATTTGCCCCAGTGGATCTTTGGGGATGAGCCGGGACTCATCGAGTATATGCATATGGTTCTACAGCCTACACCTGGGAAGCCACTCCCACCAATTCCAACCACACAAGGAGAAAGGGGCCGTCAAGAAGCCGAGCTGGCTGAGTTGATGGATAAACTAAAGGCCCGACACAGAGAACTGTACGCCCCTAAGCATGTGCATTTGCCTCCTGAGGAAATAATTCTTTACCAGGAGAATACTAATGAAATGGAAGCATTATTCATCTGCAAATGGGACCATCCCCGAGAAGGGGAAGAGCCTCTAGAACGATGTAGAGCAACTGTGGCCAAGTTCGACAAGGTCAGAGGTTATGGGACACTCCTAGATTGCCATAAAGGGCAAACCATCCTCGTAAACCGGCGAGCAGTACAAAGGCCATATCTTCACAAAAAGTTCTACTCCATGGAGGTGGGTCCTTTCAACTTGAGGCCGAAATGGTCTGCTCCTGATGCCTCCACCACCGTACTCAAGGAGGGGGAGCCTCCACAACGTCAATCATCTTCTGTGTACAGTAAAGTGCCAAGTCCTGCTCAAGATCAAGAAAGTAAGCCTAAATTGCGGGCACCAAAGACCGTACCTAGACCCTCTCGGAGCAATGAGAGTTTGCCTCCTGCACAGGTACCGACGAAAGTGCTTTTCCCCACTCCTGGTATGGAGATGGTGCTAAAACCTTATGCACCAACCTTGATCCCGACCAGTAAACCCCTGGTCACCTTGAATCCTACTGTTTCCCTCTCTACCCTCACCAATGTGGTGTGGGAGAGCTACATTAACTCCTTGCCTGCTCCAGATGTTGGGAGGTATAGGGGATCTACAAGAGGCCAGTGGCGTAGCGTGGGTTGACAGCACCCGGAGCAAGGCAAGTAATTTGCGCCCCCTAACCCGTGGATTTTAGCACTCGAGTCTCTTCCACTAGATTAGTTAAAGAAATCCTTACCCCCTAAGCACATGTATTGTTTGTTATGAAAATACTGATGTAATTAAAGTAAAATGCCTCTAAATACAAGTTTATTTTCAAACACATTCCCCACATTTTCAGCAGGTCTATGAATACAAATCTATAAATGTAGTAACCTAGCATGGGCCATGCTATTATATGTCGTCTCACAACCATCGTAAACGACAAAAAAATATCAAGAACAAAAACTAAACATCAAAATGGAACCATACCCTGGAGATGATCCAAGGCACATGACTTTGGGTATTATAAGTAAGGGGCAAATGTCAGGGGGGCATTATATGTGCATTATATGGGCACATGACAGGGGGCCCCTGTCATGTGCCCCCACATATATTGCCCCCTGACATGTGCCCCTCACATATAATGCCCCCCTGTCATGTGACCCTGACTTATAATGTCCCCTGTCCTGTGCCCCTCACATATAATGCCCCATGTCCTGTGCCCCTCACATATAATGCCCCCTGAGGGGGCAGGACAGGGGGCATTATATGTAAAGGGCACATGTCATGGGGGCATTATATCTGAGGGGCACAGGACATGGGGTATTATATATGAGGGGCACATGACAGGGGGGGTCCTGTCATGTGCCCCCACATATAATGCCCCCTGACATGTGCCCCTTACTCATCATTTGCCCCTCTCACTTATAATTTGCTCCCCCCTCCCCTTTCTAACGCCCGTCACCTTTCTCCCACGCTGTGGCTGCTCCATTCTTGCAGTCAGTGAGAGGGGACATGATCTCTGGGGCCCGGCGATTGGCTCTCACTGACAGCAGGAATGGAGCAGCCGCGGCATGTGATAGCAAGGTGACGGGCGTGAGAAAGGGGTGGTGGAGCGGGACAGCTGACAGCTCCCGCTCCACCATGCGATAGTTCAGGAAGAGGGGCAACAATCTCGGGGGGGGGGGGCACTGCCTCCACAGTGGGCTGCGACCCGGCGGCTCGGATTGGATTCGAACAGCCAGCACTGCAGAGGGAGTAAGTGAGCCAGGCAGGGGCAGAGAGCTGAGGGTGCGAGAATGCCCCCCAGATGTTGCGCCCGGTGCGGCCGGCCCCCCCTGCACCCCCCACGCTACGCAAGAGGCACAATAAGATTCCGGAGAAATGTCTTTTGAAGGACTGCAAAGTAATGTTTGTTGCTTTTCTATGCTAACCACTTTTGTTTTTTCAGCAACCAAGTTTAAGACATGTGCCTAGCAGGACTGTGCTAAGATTGTTCCAGTTTCAAGTTCAGCAACGCAACCATCAAGCTTTGTGCCTGACCATCAGGTCAAGAGACTCCTAGCCAGTAGGAGATTCGTAAGTTTTGTGCCCGGTTGATTTGGGGCAACCGTGAAATATAGACTCCTAGTGTAGGTGAACTGCAGATGCTTACTAGTGTTGCTCGCAAATATTCGCAATGCGAATTTTATTCGCGAATATCGCATATTCGCGAATTTGCAAAATATTCGCAAATCTAGCACTATATATTCGCAATTACGAATATACATTTTTTTTTCTTGTTTTTTTTCACAGTACACATCACAGTGATCATCCCTCTCTGCTTCCAGCTTGTGTGGTGTAAAGAAGGCTCTAATACTACTGTGTGAGACTATTGCGAATTCGAATATGGCCTATGTGTTAGAATTCGGCTAGCTGGATGTGGATCCTCTGTGTCAGCGAGGGATTGGCGTGGACCGTGTCGGTGGACCGGTTCTAGGGTTGCTACTGGTTTTCACCAGAGCCCGTCGCAAAGCGGGATGGTCTTGCTGCGGCCGTAGCAACCAGGTCGTATCCACCGGCAACGGCTCAACCTCGCTGACTGCTGAGAAGGCGTGGGACAGAAGGACTAGGCAGAGGCAAGGTCAGACGTAGCAGAAGGTCGGAGGAAGGGGGCAAGGTTCGTAGTCAATGAGGATAGCAGGAGATCTGGAACACAGGCTTTGGACAACACTAACGCTTTCACTGGCACAAGGCAACAAGATCCGGCAAGGAAGTGCAGGGGAAGTGAGGTAATATGGACAGGGAGCAGGTGGAAGCTAATTAGGCTGATTGGGCCAGGCACCAATCACTGGTGCACCGGCCCTTTAAATCTTAGAGAGCTGGCGCGCGCGCGCCCTAAGGAGTGGAGCCGCACGCACCAAGACGTGACAGCCGGGGACCGGGACAGGTGAGTGACTTGGGATGCGATTCGCGAGCGGGCGCGTCCCGCTATGCAAATCGCATCCCCGCCAGAGAGAGGAACGCCGCGAGCGCTCGGCGTAACAGTACCCCCCCTTAGGTCTCCCCCTCTTTTTGTCGGGCTGTTTCTTCATCCGGGATGAGGCCTGTATGAGGGATTTTTGAGTCTCTTTCCAGATGGTGGAGAAGTCCCGGGAAACCTCATCAACAGCGGGCAAACCAGAAGGCGTGGGAGTGGGGAGGGAGGGAAGAGGGTGAAGCTGGGCACGGGGCAAAGTGTTACCAGGACGGGGGCTATGAGGAGGAGACACAGCATAGTCTTGATAGGCCTTGGGGAGACAGGTAAAGGAGGAGACACTGAGGTTTGACTGACAGGACTGGGAGCAGACGTGAGCACCCCAGCTCTTGATCTCCCCGATGGTCCAATCAAGGGTAGGAGAATGGCGTTGGAGCCATGGCAGACAAAGGAGGACTTCAGAGGTGCAGTTGGGCAAAACAAAAAGTTCAATTTTTTTGTGATGTCGTCCAATGCTCATGAGCAGGGGTTCTGTGCGGTAACGCACAGTGCAGTCCAATTTCACTCCGTTGACCGAGGAAATGTAGAGCGGCTTGACGAGACGGGACACCGGGATGCAGAACTCATTCACCAAAGAGGACAGAATAAAATTTCCAGAAGAACCAGATTCCAAGAAGACCGCGGCTGAGAAGGAGGAGTTGGCAGAAGGAGAAATCCGCACGGGCACAGTGGGACGTGGAGAAGCAGACTTCGTACCAAGAGACGCCACACCCACGTAAGCTGGGTGCGTGCGTGCGTTTCCCAGACGTGGAGGGCGAATAGGGCAATCCACCAAGAAGTGTTCGGTACTAGCGCAGTACAGACATAAATTTTTATCCCTACGGCGAGTCCTCTCTTCATGGGTCAGGCGAGACCGATCCACTTGCATAGCCTCCTCGGCGGGAGGCACAGGGGTAGATTGCAAAGTATACTGTGAGAAAGGTGCCCAGAGATCAAGGTCTTTTTCCTGGCTGAGCTCCTGGTGTCTCTCATAAAAACGCATGTCAATGCGGGTGGCCAAATGGATAAGTTCTTGCAGGTTGTCAGGAATCTCTCGTGCGGCCAGCACATCCTTGATGTTACTGGATAGGCCTTTTTTAAAGGTCGCGCAGGGACCCTCGTTATTTCAAGATAATTCGGAAGCGAGAGTACGAAATTGCATGGCATACTCGCCTACTGAAGAATTACCCTGGACCAGGTTCAGCAAGGCAGTCTCAGCAGAAGAAGCTCGGGCTGGTTCCTCGAAGACACTACGGACTTCAGCGAAGAAGGACTGGACAGTGGCTGTGGCAGGATCATTGCAGTCCCAGAGCGGTGTGGCCCAAGACAAGGCCTTTCCAGACAGAAGACTCACTACGAACGCCGCCTTAGACCGTTCTGTAGGAAATAGGTCCGACAACATCTCCATATGTAGGGAACATTGAGACAAGAAGCCACGGCAGAGTCTAAAGTCCCCATCAAATTTGTCCGGCAGGGACAAGCAGAGGCTAGGAGCGGCCACTCGCTGCGGAGGAGGTGCAGGAGCTGGCGGAGGAGATGGTTGCTGCTGTAGCAGTGGCAGAAGTTGCTGTAAAGTGGCGGTCAACTACGACAGCTGCTGTCCTTGTTGGGCAATTTACTGCAATTGCTGGGCGACCAGCCCAGGTCAGCGAGACTTGGCAGCGGCACCTCAGCGGGATCCATGGCCGGATCTACTGTTAGGATTCGGCTAGCTGGATGTGGATCCTCTGTGTCAGCGAGGGATTGGCGTGGACCGTGTCGGTGGACCGGTTCTAGGGTTGCTACTGGTTTTCACCAGAGCCCGTCGCAAAGCGGGATGGTCTTGCTGCGGCGGTAGCAACCAGGTCATATCCACCGGCAACGGCTCAACCTCGCTGACTGCTGAGAAGGCGTGGGACAGAAGGACTAGGCAGAGGCAAGGTCAGACGTAGCAGAAGGTCGGGGCAGGCGGCAAGGTTCGTAGTCAATGAGGATAGCAGTAGATCTGGAACACAGGCTTTGGACAACACTAACGCTTTCACTGGCACAAGGTAACAAGATCCGGCAAGGAAGTGCAGGGGAAGTGAGGTAATATGGACAGGGAGCAGGTGGAAGCTAATTAGGCTGATTGGGCCAGCTGATTGAGCGGAGCCGCGCGCACCAAGACGTGACAGCCGGGGACCGGGACAGGTGAGTGACTTGGGATGCGATTCGCGAGCGGGCGCGTCCCGCTATGCGAATCGCATCCCCGCCGACAATGTCAG
The DNA here is from genome assembly GCF_029499605.1 of Hyla sarda. Taxonomy (NCBI): domain Eukaryota; kingdom Metazoa; phylum Chordata; class Amphibia; order Anura; family Hylidae; genus Hyla; species Hyla sarda. The sequence goes on along the minus strand of NC_079191.1, from coordinate 149,696,617 downwards.
TGCAGCGCTCCCGGTCAGCGGGTCTAACCGGGGCGCTGCTGAGAGAGGAACGCCGTGAGCGCTCCGGGGAGGAGCAGGGACCCGGAGCGCTCGGCGTAACACTATGCCACTCAACACTAATCCTTACACGTCTATTCTATGTACATAACCTTATATTCATAGGACTCTCTTGCTAAAATGTGCACTTATCAGGTGTATGAGCCTGAACCAGAGTGTTAGTAAATGTGTAAGCTTGTATAACAAAAATGTATATGGTTCCTGTACACAGAAAAAATTCCTTCGTGTCTGTGTACATAAAAAGGAAGTAAAGGTTGTACATGGAAAATTTTCCGCTAGATGCACGTGTACACCAAAATCAAAAAACGTAAATAATTCTTGTATACATGTACATACAAATGTATAAAAATACTGAAAAGGTGTTTTAGTAGTAGCTAAATATTTGACTCTCCCGGCTCCTCCGAGAGTAGCATTCCAGTCGCCGATCGCTAGCACCTGCCTCAACAAAAATAATAGGGTAACTTACCCTTAAGATAGCAAGACTAACTAGTAAGCAGTACTTGCACACGTAGTACTTAAATAACTAACTTAAATGTACTACCTCATTCTTCTTCAGTACATGCACAAAAATTAAAAATATATCTCACATTCAAGAAACACTTAGGAATTGTAGCCTATTGATACCCAATTCTGTAAGGTACACTCATATTTCTTTTCTCTTTATTACATGTGTGAGATGCTCTACCTGGCCAGTAGGTGCTCTTGCGAGCTAAAAATTAAACACGTATTTCTAAAGGTAACCTAGGTAGGTTATACTGTTCTGTTCTAGGGGTAAGTAGCGTGTAGCCGATAGACCCTAGTAGCTAACCTTATTGGTAGAGCGCCTCGGGCAAGCCAATATACCCTTCTGTGTACAGATGACTCATCGTGACAAAAAGAAAAATGTGGTGAGATTTCAAAAAAAATGTCTAGACAGCTTGAAACTAAATGTATAGAAAGCTGTATATAAATGTCTAGTGAGCTTTATAGATATCTAAAGAACTACATAAATGTCTAGTTAGCCTCATAAATGATATAGAGAGCTATAAAAAATGTCTAAGGAGCTAGAAACTAAAGGTTAGATAGCTTCATCAATGTATAGTAAGCTGCATCAATGTCTAGATAGCTTCAAAATGTCTAGATAGCTTCAAAATTGTCTAGTCAAGATGCTAGTCAGAGTAACAAGAAAGTACAAATGTGTTTAATGTTTACTCAGATTTTGTCAGGATGTATAGAAAGTATTAATAATTCTGTCCTAGTCCTAGTTCCTCTGCCTTAGGGGGACAAGCGTCGGAGTCGACTTGTTTTAAGTAAGGGCGTTTGTGGTGTCCCGGTACCGTATTCCATACGTTACCTTTGTAGAGGTCCCCATAGTCAGAGTCCCTAGGAACGTCGGGGTCCCTCTTCTATAGTTATCCCCTTGTCACCCCTCAGTTAATCTATATCTGTGTAGGAATTCATATAAATATAAGTATAAATATGTATATATTTAATTGCCTACCCGTTCAGCGTAGCAGGACCTGCGGGTCACGTGATTAGGTTAGAACTCTATGGTTTTGCTACAGGACCTTTGGAGGTTCCTATGACGTGTTCACCCACAATGCAATGTAACGGTGAGGGACAGTTGTTATGGACCAATCCAAAACGGCCAGCCCCTGCCCATATAAGGGAGCTGCACCATCTTGATCGCTCTCTTAAGTTGCTGATTCTGGAAGAGGTAGGACCTCCGCAGCTTACAAGACAATTTACTAGGCCAAAGCCTTGCAGCCCCGGCCTATATCAAAGCGGATATACTAAACAAATCTCCGCTACCCTCCGCAAGATCACTGGACCTAAATGCACCATTAAATCCATCGGATCTATGCTACAAAATCCCAAAGAAGCCAAATTGAGGTTATCTGATCCCAACCAACTTTCAATCGCTGCTCAGCTATATCTGTAGAGACTCTGTTATCTGGACTGTTACTATTGCTGCATGTACATAAATTCTTCAGTAAAAGTTCCTGCAAGTTTTCAGTTAACAGTGATTGTGGACAATCCTTTATTCTGCATTCATCTATTGCTCTTGGGAAGGATAGCAATAGGCCTATCAAGATTACAGAATTTAACCCTCACTCTGGCATCATGAGTGACAAGGGTTAACAGCGCCCTTTACTATCCTGAACAACAACACCCTAACTATCCTACACCCCACAAGGCTTTATCCCCTAATGCTACCACACACAATTTTGTGGAACAGAAAGTGGGCCAGTCCTTGAGCCTGTCGGTGTGTACCAAAGTGCACAGCAGTGCCGATGTCTGGAGCTGTAACTATGGTCAGGGAATATACATGTCTTTTACGGACCACTGGATGAATGTGGTTCCTGCACAGCCACAACAGCAACTTGGACAGGTCATGCTGCTTCCTCCTCCACGCTCTCAGGCCGTTGATTCTGTGACAGTGTGCGACTTTGGCTCCTCATCCCCCACCATGTCCTCAGCCTTCACTGCACGGACAAGTCTCAGTTCCCCTTCAGCATACAATGTATGCAGGGCACGGCGGTGTCACTCTATTCTTCACATGGTTAGCCTTGGAAACGGAGTCACACAGGGGAGGAACTGCTAAAAGTCATTCACAAAGAAATTGGAACATGGCTTACTCCACGAAAACTGGAAATGGGAACCATAGTGACTGACAACGGGAAGAACATCTTGTCTACACTGCGACAAGAAAGGCAGAGCCATGCACTCTGCATGGCACAAGTGCTCAATCTGGTTGTCAAGGGGTTCCTGAAGTGTCCCCCCCCCCAACAATGGGAAAGAAATCCCAACAATGGGAAAGAAACTTTGCATGCACTTCAGCCACTCGTACACCGCAAAGCACACCCTCCTTGAGCTGCAGCGTCAAAACGATATTCCCCTAACATAGTCTGATTTGCTACATTGCCACACGTTTGAATTCCACCCTCCATATGCTGTACCGTCTATGCGAACAGAGAAAAGCCATCACCGATTTCTTGATGATCCAAGCAGATAGGGGGACTCCCCTGTGTAACTTCAATGTCAACCAGTGGCAGCTCATAAGTGACACCTGCCGTTTGCTCAGGCCCGTTGAGGAAGCCACATTGTTAGTCTGTCGCTAAGATTACAGGATGAAAAAAAGTCATTCGACTGCTTCTTTTCCTACAACACATATTGAAAACAATGGCTGGTCAGGGCACTAGTGACGTGTTGCCTACATCTCACGGCCACATGAGCCCTGTGGGGGCTGAACTGGAGGAGGAGGGGCACAGTGGAGCACAGGAGTAGCCAGAGGAGCTACAGGGGTCTGAGGAAGACAGAGGAGTATGGCAGTATGCAGTGGAGATGAAGGCAGGGAGTCTCTCCAAATCACTTGCAGAAATGGCACGATGCATGCTCACTTGCTTGCGTAGTTACCGCCGAATTGTCACCATTTGGCAGTGGGATGACTTCTGGCTCTCCACCTTATTGGATCCTTGCTTTTGGCACAAAATGGGGGCCTCTTTTTACACCTACTGAGAGGGAGGACAAATTGGCCTACTACAGAGACAACCCACATAGTCAGTTGGCAAATGCCTATAGGTGCCATCGTCCATCCTCTTGCAGGTCTGACTTGGGATCACTGCCATGTCTGCTGGGGAGGGGTGCGGTGTCAGGAGCAGTACCAGCTCCATCAGCAGCAGCCTGAGTCTACAATCGCTGATGAGTAGCTTTCTTCACCAGCATAGTGAAGCAACTCATCAGCAGCAGGTAGACCTGGAGCAGGACCTGAACCAGCAGGTGTTGGCATACCTCGACATGCCCATGCCAACACACGTTGAAGATCCACTGAACTTCTTGGCAGCCAAACTTGATTTGTGGCTGCAACTAGCAGAGTTTGCCCTGGAAAAGCTGTCCTGCCCAGCCAGTAGTGTGCCATCAGAGCGAGTGTTTAGTGCGGCGGGGGCCATAGTCACCCCAAGGAGAACTCATCTGTCCATGATAAATGTGGAGAGACTGACCTTTGTGAAGATGAATCAGGCATGGATCAGCCAAGGTTTCACGCATCAATGCCTGATGCATCAGAGTAGATTGACCATGGTGCCACACCAACACTTTACAAATATGAATAGTGCCAAACACATTTAAGGTGCTGCTCCCCAGGTAAAAACATTCCTCCGCATCAGACATTTTTTTCACCCACCTTCGTCACTGGGTACTGGTATTGCAACCCACCGCACCACTCTGTCACTGTGTCACTTTCAGGACTCCTCATGCTGCTGCTGGCACTTCCACGCTGTCTCATTCAGCCACAATATGTTCTCCTCATGCTGCCACCACCTTCGGGCTGTCATTCAGCCAACGTAGGTTCTCCTCATGCTGCTGCACTCTCCAGGCTGAGTAATTCAGCCATTATATGGTCTCCTCATGCTGCCGCCACCTCCAGGCTTTGTCATTCAGCCACCATATGGTCTCCTCATGCTGCCGCAAACTCCGGGCTATGTCACTCATCCACCATATATCCTCCTCATTCTGCCACCAACTCCTGGCTGAGTCATTCAGCCACTATATGGTCTCCTCTTGCTGCCGCAAACTCCAGGCTGTGTTATTCAGCCACCATGTGGTGTCCTTATGCTGCCCCAACCTTCAGGCTGTGTCATTCAGCCACCATATGTGTCAGGATTAGGCAGGCTAGAGGTGGATTCTCTGTGTCAGAGAACCGGTGGACCGGTTCTAAGTTGCTACTGGTATTCACCAGAGCCTGCCGCAAAGCAGGATGGTCTTGCAGCGGCGGTAGCAACCAGGTCGTATCCACCGGTAACGGCTCAACCTCTCTGACTGCTGAGATAGGCGCGGTACAAGGAATTTGGCAAGAGCAAGGTCGGACGTAGCAGAAGGTCAGGGCAGGCAGCAAGGATCGTAGTCAGGGGCAACGGCAATAGGTCTGGAACACTGGCTTGTGACATACAAGGAACGCTTTCACTGGCATAATGGCAACAAGATCCGGCAAGGAAGGGAAGGGGAAGTGAGGTGAATACACTAATTAGGACCAGGCGCCAATCAGCGGCGCACTGGCCCTTTAAATTGCACAGAGTCGGCATGCGCGCGCCCTAGGGAGTGGGGCCGCGTGTGTGTGGGACAGTACAGACGGGGAACGAGTCTGGTAAGCGGGCCGGGATGCGAATCACGAGCGGGCGCGTCCCGCATCGCGGATCGCATCCCGGCTAGGGACATTATCGCAGCGCTCCCGGTCAGCGTGTCTGACAGGGGCGCTGCGAACAGGAAAACGCTGCGAGCGCTCCGGGGAGGAGCGGGGACCCGGAGCGCTCGGCGTAACAATATGTTCTCCTCATGCTGCCGCAAACTCCACACTGTGTCATTAAGCCACCATATGGTCTCCTCATGCTGCCACCACCTCCAGGCTGTATCATTCAGCAACTATGTGGTCTCCTCATGTTGTACATTACTTAACCCCTTAAGGACATAACATTTTTCCATTTTTGTACTTTAGTTTTTTCCTCCTTACATTTTAAGAATCATAACCCTTCATAGGATGGCTTATTTTTTGCTCCACAAATTCTACTTTGTAATGACATCAGTCATTTTACCCAAAAATCTATGGCAAAACAAAAAAAAAAATCACTGTGTGACAAAATGGAAGAAAAAACGCCATTTTGTAATTTTTGGGCGCTTCCGTTTCTACGCAGTACATTTTTTTTTTTTAATTATACCTTATCTTTATTTTGTAGGTCCATATGATTAAAATTATACCCTTTGTATTACTTCTGAAAAAAATCATAACTACATGCAGGAAAATTTATATGTTTAAAATTGTCTGCTTCTGACCCCTATAACTTTTTTATTTTTCCACGCACTGGGTAGTATGGGGGCTAATTTTTTGCGCCGTGATCTGAAGTTTTTATTGTTAGAATTTTTGTTTTGATCAGACTCTTTGATCGCTTTTTATAAAAAAAAAATTATGGTATAAAAAGTGACAAAAAAGACGCTATTTTTTTGTTAGTGAAGGGGTTAAATGGGCACTGTCACCAACTTTATTTTTTGATATGTTGTAGTACTTATGTACTACAACATATCTCTAATATTCTTTTATTTTTTATTTTTTCATTAAAAAGGTTTAATTTACATTTAAAAACCGGCTACTGAAAAAGGACTGATTTTGGAGTGGCAATCAGTCCTTTTTCAGTTAGGCTGCACTCGCTCCCTCCCTGTCAATCAGACAGGTGGGAGTGAGCGCATTGGCTCCCCGGCCACTCCTCCCGCACATCGCTGCCGCCTCGTTGCCGCCGCTGCCTCGTTGCCGCCGCTGTCCCTGCACACCCGCTGCCGGAATCTGCAGTAACTGCAAGTCTAATGAGGGAACGGGGTAGGCGGGGCGGGGAGGAGGGAACGGGCTAGTGCCGTAGCGGGGGGTGGGGGGGAACGGGCTAGCAAAAAAAAAAAAAAAGGATGGTGGGAGCTACCCTTTAAATCATCTTTATTAACTTTTATTTCACTTTTTTTTGCAATGTTATAGTCCCCATAGGGGACTATAACATGCAGTACATTAATTCAATACACTGAACAATGATTTTGCATTGCAATGCATTGATCAGTGTTATCGGCAGTTGATTGCTCAAGGCTGGATTTCATGCTTGGAGCAATCAATCGCCGATCGGACGCACAGGAGCAAGGTAAGGCACCCTCCTGCTGCGTCCTAGCTGATCGGGACATAGCAATTTTATCATCTGTTTCATTCAGCCACTATATGGTCTTCTCATGCTTCTTGTACATTACTAATTTTAAGGTAGCACTAGCTACCATAAATCTTCAATTTAAATTTGAAAATTCATCTTTTTTTCTTAGGGATTGTGAGGCCCTATGGTCTCCTCCTCATGCTGCTGCCAACTCCAGGCAGTGTAATTCAGCCACTATATGATCTCCTCATGCTGCTGGGACATTGCCTAAACATTTATATGGTAGCACTAGCTACCATAAATCTCCAATTTAAAATAGAAAATTCATCTTTTAATCTTAGGGAGTGTGAAGCCCTGTTGTCCCCTCATGCTGTCGTCACCTCCAGGCTGTGTCATTCAGCCACTCTATGGTCTCTCATGCTGCTTGTACATTACTTAAAAAATGTTAAGGTAGCACTAGCTACCATAAATCTTCAATTTAAATTTGAAAATTTATCGTTTTATCTTAGGGATTGTGAGGCCCTATGGTTTTCTCTTGCTGACAATAATTCCAGGCTGTGTTATTCTGCCAGATTATGGTCTCTTCATGCTGCTGCCACCTCTTAGCTCTGTCAATGTGCCGTCATGTGACATGTGACTCCTTGTTGCATTTGGTCTTTTGTAACCACACATTTTATTATTAAAACGTAAATTTAAATAAATAAATAAAAATCGATAGAGCGATAACAATGAACCAAAACTTATCAAATTAATCATTCGCACATTCACAGTCAGGAGGGCGCTGAGAGGCAGGGGCTGGAAAAGGTGGTATCTCGCCTGGTGGAGGACCGCCAACTCAATGCTCACCAGAATGGGTACTCCAAAAAATGTAAAATAAATTCAAATTAAATTAGGATACAAATTCTCTTTATTCTCTCTAATTTTGATGCCATACAGTTTCCCTGCTGCCACATCCAGATGCTCTGCGGCAGTGATTCTAATAGCGATGCATATAATCTGCATGTCATACCGAATAACAGTATTATTTCACTAACAGAGCACACTCCCTATGCGTGTTAGGCAAAGTATTCTACACCCATATTGTGGCTATATGGTCTCATCATGCTTCTGCCACCTCCACGCTGTCATTCAGCCACTATATGTTCTCTTCATGCTGCTGCCACCTCCACGCTGTGTCATTCAGCCACTATATGGTCTCCTCATACTGATGCCACCTCCAGGCTCTGTCATTGTGCTGCTCTGCGACAGTGATTCTAATAGCGACGCCTCTGATCTGAATGTCATACTGAAAAACAGTTTTGTTTGACTAACCCAGCACACACCCTATGCCATTTTTAATAGCAATTCAGCGCAAATAAATTCTGACCGAACTAAAACGCCATTTAGTTACTTTTGGGGGCTTCCGTTTCTACGCAGTACATTGTCCGTGAAAAATGACACCTTATCTTTATTCTGTAGGTCCATATGGATAAAATGACACCCTACGTATATAAGTTTGATTTTGTATTACTTCTGGAAAAAAATCATAATTACATGCAGGAAAATTTATACGTTTAAAATTGTCCTATTCTGACCCCTATAACTTTTATTTTTCCATGTACAGGGCAGTATGAGGGCTCATTTTTTGTGCCATGATCTGAAGTTTTTATGAGTTAATTTTTTTTTTATCGGACTTTTTGACCGCTTTTTATTAGTTTTTTTATGGTGTAAAAAGGTAACCAAAAATTTTAGTCTCTCCACATTTTACCAAAGGTCAGTCTCTCCACATTTTTCGTGAACAGATGCGTTCTCCTTGGGGTTACTATGGCCCCCGCCGCACTAAACACCCGCTTTGATGGCACACTACTGGCCGGGCAGGACAGCTTTTCCTGGGCAAACTCTGCTAGTTGTGGCCACATATCAAGTTTGGCTGTCCAGAAGTCCAGCGAATCTTCAAGTTGTGTTGGCATGGTCATGTCACAGTAGGCACCACCTGCTGGTTCAGGTCCTATCGAGGCTGTTGCTGATGGAGCTGGTACTGCTCCTGCCACCCCAGCCCTCCCCAGCAGCCATGACAGTGGAAGGTGAGCACAGAGGGACCCCCCAAGTCAAAACTGTGAGAGGATAGATGATGGCTTTGATAGGCATTGGCCAAATGACTACGTAGGATGTCTCTTTGTCAATTTGTCCTCCCTCTCAGTGGGTGTAAAAAAGGCCCCCATTTTGTGTCGGTAGCGAGGGTTCAATAAGGTGGAGAGCCAGCATACATCCCGCTGCCGAATTCGTCGGTCACTACGTAAGCAAGTGAGCATGCATTGTGCCATTTGTGCAAGTGACTCGGAGGGACACCCTACCTCCATCTCCACTGCATACTGCCACGGTGTTTCTGGGTCCTCTGTCTTGCCTTCCTCATAACCCTCTAGTTCCTCTGGCTGCTCCTTCTCTCATGTCATATGACTAGAAAAACCACACATCTCGCAAAACCTAAAATATGCTCCACTGTGCCCCTCCTCATCCTCCTCCAGTTCAGCCCCCACAGGGCTCATGTGACCGTGAGATGTGATTTCACCAGTGCCCTGACCAGCCATCGTTTCTAACACATGTTATAGTAAATGAAGCAGTGGAATGACGTTGTTCATCCTATAATTCTGGTGACTGACTAATAAGGTGGCTTCCTCAAAAGGCCTGAGCAAACGGCAGGTGTAACGTATGAGCTGCAACTGGTTGATATTGAATTTACACAAAGGAGTCCCCCTATCTGCTTCTATCATCAAGAAATCAGTGATGACTTTTCTCTGTTCATATAGTCAGTCCAACATATGGAGGGTGGAATTCCAAAGTGTGGAAACGTCGCAAATCAGACTATGTTGGGGAATACCGTTCTGACGCTGCAGCTCAGTGTGCTTTGTGGTGTACGAGTGGCTGAAGTACATGCAAAGTTTCCTATCCATTGTTAGGATGTCTTAAAGATGGGGGGAACATTTCAGGAACCGATTGACAACCAGATTGAGCACGTGTGCCATGCAGAGTGCATGCCCCAGGCTTCCTTGTCGCAGAGCAGACAAGATGTTCTCCCCGTTGTCAGTCACCATGGTTCCATTGCCAGTTTTCGTGGAGTAAGCAATGATTTGATTTCTTGATGAATTACTTTTAGCAGTTCCTCCCCTGTGTGACTCCATTTGCCAAGGCAAACCGTGTGAAGAACAGTGTGACACTGCGATGCCCTTCACACATGGTATGCTGAAGGGGCACTGAGACTTGTCTATGCAGTGGAGGCGGAGGACACGATGGTGGATGAGGAGGGGGAGTCGCACACTTTCACAGGAACAACGGCCTGAGAGCGTGGCGGTGGAACGGGCATGACCTGTTCAAGTTGCTATTGTGGCTGTGCAGGAACCACATTCACCCAGTGGGCCATAAAGGTCATGTATTGTCCCTGACCGTAGTTACAGCTCCACACGTCGGCACTGCCATGCACTTTGGTACACACCGACATTCTCCAGGGTGGCCCACCTTCTCTTCCACAAAATTGTGTAGGGCTGGTACTGCCTTCTTCACAAATAAATGACGGCTTGTAACTCTCCTCGGCTCTGCACAAGCCATCAGCTCTCTGAAAGGTGCAGAGTCCACCGCTTGAAAAAGGAGGGACTGCAGCACCAGCAACTTGGACAGGAGCACAGTCAGCTTCTGCGCCATTGGATGAGTGGGCGCATACTGTCGTTTCTTGGACATGGCTTCACGATTGATTGCAGGCAGAATGACTGACTCCAAGTAGGAGGAGCACGAGCATCTGGAGCAACAGAAGATGGGTATGACACACAGCTCCCATCGGCTGAGGTGGTGGAGCCTTTGCTGGCTGAAACAGGGAGCGACATGCCACTGGGTGATGCAGCAGGCTGGAACACCACATCGGAGCCACGGTTCTCTCAGGCCCCTTTATGGTGACTCAGCATATATTGACAAAGGAGGACAGGGACTGCTCCCGGGCCATGCCAACAGAGGGTTGTGTCTGAGGAACCCACCGACTGTTGACTGGGGGTGTCATATGTCACTTATAATGAAGTGGATGACCGTGTTAACCAATCGATGATGGCAGATGGGTTGCTGGTCGAAACATGACCACTAGCTAATACCGGGAGCTCAGGACTCTCGCTGCGACTACTCCTGTGACTCCTGCAGCCATTGGGCTGTGACCTCTGCCTGATGAATTTGGGCCTCTGTCACTCCTCTGTGCATGTCCTGGCACTTCTCTGCCTGACAGTGAGTACATGAGGGGAGTACAATACACTCCACTACACTTAAAACAGTATTTGTCTACAACACCAGCAGGTGTGTACTTTTGCCTGGCCTTTCACAGTATCTATGCCCCTTAAAACTTTAACAGGAACAATATAGTACACCTCTTAGATGTATGTATGTGTATGCACTTATGAGGGGAGGACAATGCGCTCCACTACGCTTCAAACAGTATTTGCCTCCAACACAAGCAGGTGTGTACTTTTGCCTGGCCTTTCACAGTATTTAGGCCCCTTAAGACTTTAACAGGAACAAAATAGTACACCTCTTAGATGTATGTATGTGGTATGCACTTATGAGGGGAGGACAATGCACTCCAGTATGCTTAAAATAGTATTTGTCTACAATTTATAAATCATTAACTGTCTAAATAGGACTGTGGGATCCTATTGAAATAAATGGGCAGTAAATTACAATGGTGTGAGCATACCTTAAGGGCTCGTTCACATGAGCGGATTTCCTTTCAAACTCGCAGTTTGTTTTCTGCTGAAAGTTTGAAAGGGGGCGGGGTCTCTGAGGCCTTTCCGCAGCAGATTTTCAGCAGCAGATTTACGCTGTTTAAAATCTGACGCAGACCCCATTGACTTTTGAGTGTTAAGCCGGTTTTCCGCATTGAAGAGTCAGCTACCGAAAATTTTCCTCTGACAGTAGGTACAGAGCCTTCCTCCTTTCAAACTTGCAGTGGGAAACATGCTGTGAGTTTGAAAGGAAATCTGCTCGAGAAAGAGGCATTTTCCTGTGGACCCCCACTAATCCTAACAATAAAGGGGCATCAGTGCTGTTTCAGAGCTGCAGCCCCTACACTAGAGGTTTGACAACTGTGGACCTCCATATGTTGCAAAACTATAACTCCCAGCATGCTCAGACAGCCAAAAAGCAGAGCAGCACTCCTGACCAACTGACTGTGCAGGCAACTGCAGCTTCCCTATTTACTTAAAGGGGTACTCGACTGCCCCAGCATCCGGAACGTTTAGTTCTGAATGCTGGGTGCAGGTTGCGGGGGTTGTGAAGTCATGGCCACTCCCCTCGTGACATCACGGCCAAGCCCCCTCCATAGAATTGCATTGAGAGGGCGTGGCAATGACGCCACATGGGGCATGGCCGTAATGTCGCAACCCCCACAGCCTGCACCCAGCGTTCAGAACTAAATGTTACAGACGCTGGGGCAGTGGAGATCCCCTTTAACTATACAACATTTTTCCTGCACAGTGGGTGGCCTGAAAAACTGCTGTTAGGGAAAAAGGTAAAAGGGTTTCTTTTTTACTTTCTATGACAATTGTTCAATTGTTCTCTCTGTTTCTAATTTAGTTTCTTGCTTACAGAATTTATTCTTCTTTTTAACCCACGACCACTACCTTCTTGTTTTAGTAGCCTAATGCTTTCATCTTATCATTTATCGCATTCCTATCTGTTTTGGTTAACAAAATTTGTCTTTTCTATTTCGAACATGTTTATTCACGTAGGGTTTATGTCATTCACAACATCTATTTAGGATGCTCTTAGAAATGTCTTTTGGTTTGGGACCTTGCCTACAGTAATACAATTACACAATCTATTTCACTGAGGTTCTCACTTAGTTAGTGAAAATTGGCTTTCCTATAGTTTAATGTTTTTGTAGCCCCACTAGTAGGCATCCTATTATAGCATACATAAAAACTTATTAGGTTGTGCTCACTTTTGCCAAGATGATCCCCTACCTCTAGTTTGGATACTATGTCTGGCCTATTGGTTAAAGGGGTACTACGGCGCTTAGACATCTTATCCCCTATCCAAAGGATAGGGAATAAGATGCCTGATCGCGGGGTCCCACCGCTGGGGACCCCCGTGATTTTGCACACCGCACCCCATTAAAATCAGTCCCCGGAGCGTGTTCGCTCCGGGTTTGATTACCGTCGATCATGGGGACGGAGCGTTATGACGTCACGGATCCACCCCCGTGTGACGTCATGGCTCTGCCCCTCAATGCAAACCTATGGGAGGGGGCATACAGGTAACGCAGCGTGTAAATTTGCGCTTACAAGATATGGTTGTACTGTTTCCAAGTACAACCATGGATGAAAGTATGTAAGGTATGGAGTTCCAGCAGCCGCTCCACCTTTCAAAGACAAAGATCCAACACATAATTCCTCCAAATTCGGCAGAGTCAAGAAGGCGCTTGAAACCAAGGTAAAAGGAAAGCTTCTACTTTATTCCCACAATGCAACGCATTTTGCGGATGTTCCGCTTCATCAGGCATGCTGGAGAAAGGTAAGGCTATGCTCTTACAATGGAATTTCCATGTGGAATTCTGCATTAGAATTCCAAGCGGAGATTCAACAGAAGCAAATTATATCAATGGGATTCTGCAGCACTGTTTCCACAGCAGAATTTCTGTGCCAAAAATACAAATTCTGGTGTATGCAGAAAGAATAGACATGTCTATTCTTTCTGCAAAGTTTGCAAGGAAATGCATTGTCGTCTATGAGATTCCAGACATTTCCACGCGGTTCTAGCTGTCCAAGCGGTTCTGCTGGCGCTCCGTTGTCAGTGGAATGTCTGCACAGAGATTTTCCATCATGTGAACATACCCTAAGAGACCTTAGCTTGTCCTTTCAGCTAATTGTGACCCCAACAGCAACTGTATTTCCTGCATTTAGACGCCACAACATGGTGTATCGCCCAATCTGCAATGACTGCAATTGGCCAATGGTCCAGGCTTCTGATTTGGGGATCCAATGATCATACTTGATCCGTATTTTTATTTTATTGAGATGCTCTCAAGAATCCAATAAGTTAGTATAAGCAACATGATATCACAAAATGTTTCCATTCAAGTGCTTTCACTTCAACATGAGATCTCTTTTTTGACATTGAATTTGCATTGGAGTGGATAGTGATACAGGAATAAATAGCTATAATGTGATGTACATATCTTTTTTTTCCAATTAATCTACCTGAATAATACAAAGCAAGATTTGGGAAATGAAAAACATAATGTCCTTTAAAATGTTCACCTTCAAGAAGACAATAAAAAGTACCTTTGGATGCATAAAAAAGGTCAACCACAAAATGTGTCTAAGTGCATTTAACAGAAATTTGGTCTATAAATACAGTGTGTAAAACATCTGTTCAAGGACTTGATATACATGAAAAATGAACAAGTTCTGCAATGTGGTTAGAAAACCGTTGAAATCAAAGATTCAAAATCAACATCTAATAGTCATAAAATAATTATTATTGATTGTATATTTGTATATTTGATTTATTACTTATCACTGACAGTTGAAAACAATGCCAATTAGAGAAACGTCTTTGAAAAAACTCAAATTTTTTGCTAAGACTTTTTCTTCCCCAAAACTGGGGGGGGGGGGGGGGGAGTTGGTGCGTCTTATACGGCGAATCCACACCTATCGGGTCGGTCCCTGCGGCCATCAACGGCCAGGACCCGCGGCTAATACAGGACATCACCGATCGCGGTGATACCCTGTATTAACCCTTCAGACGCGGCGATCAAAGCTGACCGCCACGTCTGAAGCAAAAGTGACAGTAACCCGGCTGCTCAGTCGGGCTGTTCGGGACCGCCGCGGTGAAGTCGCGGCGTCCCGAACAGCTTACAGGACAAAGGAGGGCAAAGCCGAACAAGCACTGAATCACTTTCAGACCAGTAGGTTGTGGCCAGTCCAGAACTGCGGATAACTTGTTGGGATCCATTTGAAGACCTTGACTGGTAACAATATAGCCCAGAAAAGGGAGGCTAGTCTTTTCAAAAGTACATTTCTCCAGTTTAGCATAGAGATGATTTTCACGGAGACGCTGTAACACTTGGCGGAGGTGGGAACGATGAGACTGGACATTGTGCGAGTAGATGAGAATGTCATACAAATAGACAATGACACAGGAGTACGGGAGGTCACGGAAAATATCATTGATGAACTTCTGGAAAACTGCTGGAGCATTACAGAGTCTGAATGGCATCACAAGATATTCGAAATGTCCGTCAAGAGTATTAAACGCAGTCTTCCATTCGTCCCCTTCACGTATAGGAATCAAATTATAGGCTCAACAAAGGTCTAGTTTAGAGAAAATCCTGGCACCTCGCAGACAATCAAATAACTCAGAGATTAAAGGAAGTGGGTAGCGGTTCTTTACTGTAATTTTATTCAAGCCTCGGTACTCAATGCATGGTTGCAAATACCCGTTTTTTTTTCCACAAAGAAGAACCCAGTTCCAGCAGGGGAAGAGGACCTCCTGATAAACCCCTTCTGAAGGTTCTCCTGGATATAATTAGACATGGCTAGAGTTTCAGGGACTGACAAAGGGTAAATTCTGCCCCTGGGAGGTGTGGTGCCGGGCAGTAAGTCAATAGAACAATCATAGGGACGATGTGGAGGCAAAACTTCAGCTTGCTTTCCACTGAAGGCATTAGCAAAGATCTGGAGGAACGAAGGCAAACCGGACAAGGGACAAGAAGATGATGGTTCCAACTTAGACAAACGTATATGAATAAAGTGGCTGTTGCAATGCGGACCCCAGCGAAGAACTTCCCCATTTTTCCAATCCAGCTGCAGAGCATGGAGCTACAACCACGGTAGGCCAAGCAGGAGAAGTACAATGAGGTAGTAAATAGAAGGACAAGTTCTCCATATGCAAGAATCCGATCTGTATTGACAACGGTTCTGTGCGATATAGCACGGTACTGTCCAGTTTTTCTTTGTTGACCGTAGAGATGTACAGAGGCTTTAACAGGCGGGACACAGGCAAATGATACCTATGTACTAGAAAGGCATCAATAAAGTTTCCAGCTGAGCCAGAGTCAAGAAAAGCAAGAATGGAGACTCTCTTTGGAGGGTAGAAAAAGCTGGACCGTCAAATTTAAGCAGGGAGAGGTGGTATTCACACCTAGGGAGGTCTCTTCCATAAACCCTAGGTGCGAGTGTTTTCCTGTGACTGTGGACGCAGAGGAAAATCCTTGAGGAAATTATCTGCACTGGCGCAGTATAGGCATAGATTCTAATTTTGTCGGCGAGTTCTTTCCTGCAGGGTCAGGCGAGACCGATCCACTTGCATAGCCTCCACTGCAGGAGGCAACATAGAAGTTTGCAGTGGTTCCTGGTAGACAGGTGCCAGACGAGGAAGGCGCCAAGGTTGTGCAGACTCCCTTTCTTGACGTAATTCCACATGTCGCTCAGGGAAATGGATATCAATCTGGGATGCCAAGTGTATAAGTTAATTCAGGTTAGATTGCAATTCCCGGGCAGCGAGGACATCCTTGATCTTCATTGTTCCATGACAACTCCGATGCCAGAGTACGAAATCGTATGGCATACTCGCCCACAGAGGAGTTGCCCTGAGATAGAGTCAGCGATGACAATTAAACGGAGGAAGCTTGGGCTGGTTCTTTGAAAGAAACCTCAAAATTTTGACAGGAATGCCTGGAGATTAGTAGTGAGAGCATCACTGTGAACCCATAGTGGAGTTGCCCAGGCCAAAGCCCTTCCAGTTAAGAGACTTATGACAAAGGCCACTTTTGCTTGTTCTGTAGGGAATTGTTCCAAAGTGAGTTCTATGTGCATGGAGCACTGAGTCACGAAACCACGACAGGACTTTGGATCCCCGTCATATTGTGAAGACCAGCAGAGTCTAAGGTGCTGCTGGTCTTCACCAGAGCCTGCCGCAAGTCAGGATGGGCTTGCTGCGGCAGGCGACACCCAAGTCGCTACCCCTGACACAGCTCGACCACACAGGTACTGGGCAAGGCAAGATACCGAAGGATAAGGCAGTAGCGTAGTCAGACATAGCAGAAGGTCAAGGCAGGCGGCAAAGGTGCAAAGTCAAATAACATAGTGGGAAGGTCTGGATACACGGATATGGTAAACAGGAAATATGGAACGTTTAATCTCAGGCTAGAGGCACTGAAGATCCGGCAGGGAAGTGGGGTAGGTGCATGAACTTTATAATGTAGTGACAGGTTATGGGGGTACTGGCCCTTTAAATTTCAGAGCTCCGGCACACGCACACCCTAGGAGGCAGGGCCGCGCACTCCAGAGTTGAGACACAGAGGACAAGGCAACAGCGGAGCATGGTGAGTGACGGGCTGGGATTCGCACGCGGGCGCATCCCGCAATGCGAATCCCAGTTCCACCGGCAGACGGGGACAAAGGTACTCTGTGTCCCAGATTCCAAAATTCCTTTACAATCAGAAAATGTCAGAATACTACCTGAAATTCAAAATAAGAAAATGATACATACGTTCTCTGAAGAAAAGGATCCTTAATTAAAGGACAATTTGAGTATTGTATGTTCCAGTGACATTAGCTCATCGGAGGAACAGGAAAACATGATACAACTTAATTCTGCAACTGAAGAACCACAACAAAGAATAAACGACTTAAAGCCTACTGGAAGAGGAACTTCAAAATGGTAAATCTACCACCTGGGATAGTCAGTCAATTCCAACAGCCGGTGGTCAGTACTCACAGTTCCCCGTTTCTACTAATCCTTGGCAATACTCCTTTTATTACTGGTATCAACATGGCAATAATGCTGGGAGAGTAACTCAAGGATACCCACAGGTTTCCTACAATACACAGTCAATATACGGAGACCATATAGTGGCTGAATGACACAGCCTGGAGTTGGCTGAAGCATGAAGAGAGACCATACAGTGTCTTAATGGCACAGCATGGAGTTGGCTGAAGCATGAGGAGACCATATAGTTGCTGAATGACACAGCCTGGAGCTGGAAGCAGCATGAGTCGACAATAGGGCTTCACAATCCCTAAGATTAAAAGATGAATTTGGAAATTTAAATTGACGATTTAGGGTAGCTAGTGCTACCATAAAAAATGTTTAGGCCCAGGCCCAGCTGCATCAGTAAACATATATTGGCTGAATGACACAGCCTGGAGTTGGCTGCAGCATGAGGTGACCATATAGTGTCTGAATGGCACAGCCTGGAGTTGGCAGAAGCATGAGGAGACCATTGAAATTTTAGTTTTTTTTTATTGAAATTGAGGATTTTGAAATTGAAATTTTAACTCTCAAGTTTTAGTGTCCCAGACCCCAGTGTGTGAGTACAAAGGACCAAATCTAATAAGGAGTCACATGGCAGCACAATGACAGAGCCTGGAGGTGGTATCAGTATGAGGAGACCATATAGTGGCTGAATGGCAAGGCCTGGAGGTGGTTGTATGGAGACTGTATAGTAGCTATCATAAACATATATAGGTTATGTCCTAGGGCCAGCAGCATCACTAAATTATGTAGTTGCTGAATGACACAGACTGGAGCTGGCTGAAGCATCAGTAAGCCATATATTAGATGAATGGCACAGTCTGGAGGTGGCTGAAGCATGAGGAGACCATATAGTGGCTGAATGACACAGCATGGAGTTGGCTGAAGCATGAGAAGAGACCATATAGTGGATGAATGAGACAACCTGGAGGTGGCTGCAGCCGCATCAGGAGTCCTGAAAGTGACCCGGTGACAGAGTGGTGCGGTAGGTGGCAATACCAGTACCAGTGACAAAGGTGGATGAAAAGAGGTCTGATGTGGAGGAATGTTTGTAACTGGGGAGCAGCGCCTTAAATCTGTTTGGCACTATCCATATTTGTGAAGTGTTGGTGTGGCACCATGGTCAATCTACTCTCATGCATAAGGCATTGGTGGTTGGAAATCCTGGCTGATCCATGCCTGATTCATCTTCACAAAGGTCAGTCTCTCTACATTTTTCGTGGACAGACGAGTTCTCCTATGTTGGGGGATACCGTTCTGATGCTGAAGTTCAAGGAGGGTGTGCTTTGCGGTGTACGAGCGGCTGAAGTGCATGCAAAGTTTCCTTCCCATTGTTAGGATGTCTTGCAAATGGGGGGAACACTTCAGGAACTGCTTCACAATCAGATTGAACACGTGTGCCATGCAGGGCGCATGGCTCAGTCTTCCCAGTCGCAGCACATGCAAGATGTTCTTCCCGTTGTCAGTCACCATGGTTCCCATTTCTAGTTTTCATGGAGTAAGCCATGCTCCGATTTCTCTACGAATGACTTTTAGCAGTTCCTCCCCTGTGTGACTCTTTTCGCCAAGGAAAACCATCTGAAGAACAGCATGACACCACCATGCCCTGCACACATGATATGCTGAAGGGCCACTGAGACTTGTCTGGGCAGTGGAGGCTGAGGACACGGTGGAGGATGAGGAGGCGGATCTGCACACTGTCACAGGACCAACGGCCTGAGAGCGTGGAGACGGAAGCGACGTGACCTGTCCAAGCTGGTGTTGTGGCTGTGCAGGAACCACATTCACCCAGTGAGCCATAAAGGGCATGTATTGTCCCTGACCATAGTTACAGCTCCAGACGTCGGCGCCGCCATGCACTTTGGTATACACCAACAGGCTCAAGGACTGGCCCACCTTCTCTTCCACGAAATTGTGCTGGGCTGGTGCTGCCTTCTTCGCAAAGAAATGATGGCTTGGCACTCTCCCCCTCAGCTTGGCACAAGCCATCAGTTCTCTGAAAGGTGCAAAGTCCACCACTTGAAAAGGGAGGGACTGCAGCACCAGCAACTTGGACAGTAGCACATTCAGCTTCTGCGCCATTGGATGAGTGGGCACATACTGTTGTCTCTTGGACATGGCTTCGCGTATGGATGCTTGATGAAAAACTGCCAAACCGTCAAGTAGCTGAATTTCCCACCAACAGTCCGCACTAATTGACTACTACTGCCGCCGTCTCCAGGAACCCCTGTTCCACTACCTCCCGGGAAGGTAGGCTGCTGCGAAGCAGGTGGTCTCCCCATGGCACGTTTGGCTCCAGAATTTCCACTTCTGCCACCATGCTGACAACAAACCATGCTACCACCTTGCTGGCTCAGCTGCTGCCTCATGGGCAACCATCAACTCTCTTCTCATGATGATGATGAAGCCCCTTCTGCACCCAGCTCCCAATTGCGATCGGCTTCATTATCATCAACAAGTGTCTGCACGTCACTGATGTCCTCCTCAGGTTTCTCTACAGTGTCTGCTTCAGGACCCTGAAACCTGGCAACACCGCCTCCCACGTCACTCTCCACATCACTGCTTGCCCGCCTAGCGGAGGAAGCAGCGGATGTCTCCTCCACTTGTTGGCTGGGCAGTAGCTGCTGACTGTCCTCTATTAAATTGTCCTCGCTGTCCGATCGCCGAATGACTGCTCAGTGCCTGAGATCCAGGCATGAGCAGTCATGCGGCAGAATCATTGATCACTGGTTTCTTATGGGAAACCAGTGATCAATGATGAAGATCAGTGTGTGCAGTGTTATAGGTACCTATGGGACCTATAACACTGCAAAAAAAAGTGAAAAAAAAAGTGAATAAAGATAATTTAACTCCTCCCCTATTAAAAGTTTGAATCACCCCCCTTTTCCAATAAAAAGAAAACACAGTGTAAATAAAAATAAAAATAAACATATATGGTATCACCGCATGTGGAAATGTCCGAATTATAAAAATATATCATTAATTAAACCGCTCGGTCAATGGCGTACGCGACAAAAAATTCCAAAGTCCAAAATAGTGCATTTTTGGTCACTTTTTATATCATTGAAAAATGAATAAAAAGCGATCAATAAGTCCTATCAATGCAAAAATGGTACCGTTAAAAACTTCAGATCATGGCGCAAAAAATGAGCCCTCATACCGCCCCATACACAGAAAAATAAAAAAGTTATAGGGGTCAGAAATGACAATTTTAAACGTATTAATTTTCCTGCATGAAGTTATGATTTTTTCCAGAAGTCCAACAAAATCAAACCTATATAAGTAGGTTATCATTTTAATTGTATGGACCTACAGAATAAAGATAAGGTGTCATTTTTACCGAAAAATGTACTACGTAGAAACGGAAGCCCCCAAAAGTTACAAAACTGCGTTTTTTTTTTCAATTTTGTCGCACAATGATTTTTTTTCCGTTTCACCGTAGATTTTTGGGCAAAATGAATGATGTCATTACAAAGTAGAATTGGTGGCGCAAAAAATAAGCCATCATATGGATTTTTAGGTGCAAAATTGAAAGAGTTATGATTTTTTAAAGGCAAGGAGCAAAAAACGAAAATGCAAAAACGGAAAAAACCCCGGTCCTTAAGGGGGTTAAACACTAAATTGCTCTCTGTCACAGATTGTTAGGAATGGTGTGCACTGGTTTTTATACAGTCTACACTCAATTCTAAGCAGCAGATGATTTGTGAAGCAAAAAAAGCACTGAATTGTGCTGAAAAATAAGGTGATAAGATGGTTCATAAAGTTCAGGCAGCTTGTTGATATGTATGAGGCAACGAAAAGCTATCTTCCCCTCGCTGATGAAATGCTCAATAACGTGAATAGAAGGTTTATACATTGTAAGATCCTTCTCAGTGAGAACACCAAAGCACTGCACTTCTGTCTGTCCACAAAGCTGATGTGACTAGCAGTTGCAGTGTAACGCTGTGGTATAAGGAATTCACACACACGCAGTCCATCCTCTCTCTCTCTGAGTGCATGGATGAAATGAGCAGCAGCAAGATGGCTGCCGATTATATAGGGCTGTGACATTACAGAGGTCAATGAATGCTGATAGGCTGCATCTCGCATGTGATTCAGGGTCATCCCGCCTACCTCCCTTCCCGCCGTACTTTCCCGACCTCCCATAATTCCCTGCCCCATGTACTCACATGTGGGTCTGCCATTTTAGGTCTCTTTTAACTGGGAACGCTGTAAAATGGAATTTAATGAAGCGATTTGCATGATAGAATCGCGGCGATATTCGTTGCAAATCAAATATTCCATGAAATTCGTAATGAATTTGGGTTTGTCAGCTTCGATTCGCTCATCTCTAAAGATTGGACGCAAACACTGGCACATTTTCACAAGAGGCACACCTGCATATTCCCGAATTCAACACACCACCACTGATCTGCAACAAGAGAGCTCCTAACCTATACAGATCCTTAGTAGGAGCCATACCCAGAAAAGATGAGAGTACCGATACACAAAGGACACTTACCACCAAGCGACAGGGTACATTTCCTTGCCTGCAATGCTCCTAATGCAACAACATACTGAGAGGAGATCAGATTTATCATCCACATACCAGTCAAGCATTCAAAATCAAGGGTTACCACACATGCAGAAGTAAAAACGTGATTTATACCATTAAATGCCCTTGCGGCCTCCTTTACTTAGGAGAGACCATGCAAGTGGTCAAGGACTGCATCTGCAAGCATAAGTCTACGATCCGCTGTGGCAACCATCTATTGCCCATCCCACATCACTTCAAAGAAAAGAATCACAGTATTTCTCATTTGAAGTTAGGAAGAAAATCCCGGCACTCGCTTTATTCTGTTTGGTGAAAATGTGTTTATTAACACAAGGTGATGTACAATATAGACGCGTTTCGGCTAGAGCCTTGCTCAGACTGACATAGATCACAATACTCTTATCAGTCCTTATACACTGAAGCCACTCCTATTACCGGTTACCAGGTTGTCATGGATACCAAAGCATTGTTTACATGTATTGTTTGCATATATATAAATAAATCCTAAGGTCTACAATGTGTTAATGTGCCAACATAAAAATATCTTAACATATTAGTTGCCAAATATACTGATCTTTTCAATGCTTGTCCTGTCGCCTCTTTTCTTTATTGTTTCTAGAAATAAATAAAGATACAAAATGTGTTAAAATATATTATAATAACATCCAGAAATTGATTCTTATAAAATAGATGACAACTCATAGTCCCTATTAAGGCCTCTGGGTTCAAGGGTGGACACTCTGTGAATCCAAAAAGCCTCCTTTCTATGTAATAAATTCTTGATATCCCCACCTCTACTGGGGCGGAATACCTGATCAATTACTTGAAAACGTAACTGTGACACATTGTGGCCCATTTTCTCAAAATGGTGAGGGATTGGGTAAAGTAAATTTTTGCATCTAATGGATGACTTGTCTCTATTTATGCGGTCCCCTACACGCTGGGTAGTTTCCCCAACGTATAGGAGACCACACGGACACTTAATCACATAGATGGCATTCTTCGTGTCACAAGTGCTAAAATGTCGCAATTTAATTTTCTCTCCTGTATGAGGATGTGACAGGGTGTCTCCTTTCATTACATTACTGCATTGTGCGCAATGCAGGCACACAAAAGTGCCTTTGCGCTGTGTTCTGAGGACAGTTTGTTTAGCTTCGTTTTTTTGTCATCCCACATCCGCTCGGACTTACTTGTCCTTTAAATTCGGAGCCCTCTTGTTGCAAATTAAAGGTGGGTTCACAAATTCCCGAATTTTGGGGTACGAGCCAGAAAGTATTTGCCAATGCTTCCTGACTATAGTGTCAATAGCCACAGAATGGCTATTAAACACAAGTGAGTATACTGAGGAGCAGAAAAAGTTTTTTCTGCAATTGTTGCGCATTGTGCTGGAAGAGAATTATTTTCTCTATGAGGACAGTTTCTATTTGCAGAGACAGGGATCGGCAATGGGGGCGAATGTGGCTCCCTCATACGAAAATGCATATATGGCATATTTCATGGAGACACGAGTGTACCCACATCACCTTCAACGGTACATAAAAATTTGGAATAGGTTTATCGATTACATATTTTGCGTATGGGAGGGGCTACATTCACTACTCCTGGAATTCATGGAACATCTTAATGGAGTACAGACAGAATTAAAATTCACCTTAGTCTGTAATCAGATCCAGGTGAGCTTCTTGGATACTATGGTGCAAAAAGATGGGAAAGGAGGCCTTAAAACAGATCTATTCCGGAAAGAAACTGACAGGAACAGCCTGTTACATTACAGCAGTGCACATCCAATGGCGGTAAAAAGATCAATCCCCAGGGCTCAAAGACAGAGGGTACAAAGTATAGTTACAGACCCAGAGGTAAGACAGAACAGATTGTCGGAGTTGGAGGATAAATTCCGCCTTAGAGGTTATCCAAAGCGTATTCTAGAGGAGGCAAGAGATCCAACACAGAGAGAAAGGATAGATGATAAACCCCCCAGAATACGTTTTGTAAGACAATATCACCCATCAGTTCATAAAATTGACACTATAGTCAGGAAGCATTGGCAAATACTATCTGGCTCGTACCCCAACATTCGGGAATTTGTGGACCCACCTTTAATTTGCAACAAGAGGGCTCCGAATTTAAAGGACAAGTTAGTCCGAGCGGATGTGGGATCACAAAAAAACGAAGCTAAGCAAAATGTCCTCAGAACACAGCGTAAAGGCACTTTTGCGTGCCTGCATTGTGCACAATGCAGTAATGTAATGTAAGGAGACACTCTGTCACATACTCATACAGGAGAGAAAATTAAATTGCGACATTTTAGCACTTGTGACACGAAGAATGCCATCTATGTGATTAAGTGTCCGTGTGGTCTCCTATACGTTGGGGAAACTACCCAGCGTGTAGGGGACCGCATAAATAGACACAAGTCATCCATTAGATGCAAAAATTTACTTTACCCAATCCCTCACCATTTTAAAAAAATGGGCCACAATGTGTCACAGTTACGTTTTCAAGTAATTGATCAGGTATTCCGCCCCAGTAGAGGTGGGGATATCAAGAATTTATTACGTAGAAAGGAGGCTTTTTGGATTCACAGACTGTCCACCCTTGAACCCAGAGGCCTTAATAGGGACTATGAGTTGTCATCTATATTATAAGAATCAATTTCTGGATGCTATTTTAATATATTTTAACACATTTTGTATCTTTATTTATTTCTTGAAATAATAAAGGAAAGAGGCGACAGGACAAGCATTGAAAAGATCAGTATATTTGGCCCCTAATATGTTAAGATATTTTTATGTTGGCACATTAACACATTGTAGACCTTAGGATTTATTTATATATATGCAAATAATATATGTAAACAATGCTTTGGTATCCATGACAACCTGGTAACCGGAAATAGGAGTGGCTTCAGTGTATAAGGACTGATGAGAGTATTGTGATCTATGTCAGTCTGAGCAAGGCTCTAGCCGAAACGCGTCTATATTGTACATCACCTTGTGTTAATAAACACATTTTTCATCAAGCAGAATAAAGCGAGTGCCGGGATTTTCTTCCTAACTATCATTATCGCATATCCACGAGCACAGCGAGGAGGTGCGAGTGCCGACTCTTACCTTGGATTTCTCATTTGAAGTACCAGGTGATTGAACAAGGGACATTACCCAAGAGAGGCGGCGACCTGACTCTTGCTGAGGGAGGCATTCTGGATCCACAGGTTACAAACATTAGAGCCTAAAGGGCTAAATAGGAATATGAAGTTACAGGTTTACTGTAATGTTATGTTTGCATTAACATGATTTCAATGTGATTTTTACCATGATCAACAGCTCCAGCCATCCCAATCCAGGTCTGATCCCTTTGTACAGGGTGGTGGGTTATCATGGCAGCTTCCGTTTGAACATGGGTATGCTCTTATATCACCCCTGCATATAGGATAACCATCTCTATGCATATGCTCTGACATTACCTTATCGGTGCCATGTATATATTTTTTGTCTTATTAGGCTGTCTTGCCTGCTATTCTACAATTTATCACTGTTCTTTCCCCTTGCAAATTTTCCATTTGCTTGTGCTAATCTATTATCTGCCGAAACTTGGGGATATTATTAAATATAGAAAAATACAAAAACAGAGCTTCCCATTGGGCAGTATGTTTGAACTAGATGAAAGTCAAGGTGAGTATATAAAGTGGATTCTCACCTTGTCAGGTTGTGTTTGGCACATGACAACCTTATAAGCCTCTAGTAGTCCCGATCTTTGAGATCCTTGTTTGCGGTGCAGCCGTCCAGATTACTCAAGTCATGCAGATCCAGTCCTGATATTTGCGCTTGAATATGGGGAAAATGGCTAAATTCATTCATTCAAGATTTGTAGAATGCCGATTTTATGAATGAAACCCTGACATGTTTATTTACACACGTCAGTAAACAGCGATACTACAGCGCAGCCCTATGACACTTACACATGCACGCCAGCTGTGTACTCTGGCGCCCATTTTTAGTCTCTATAAAGATACTTTAGGATATATAATATTATGCACTTTCTTCCCACTCTATATATATCTATGAACTACTGAATTATACCCCTTTTAGGGATTGTATCTTTTGAACCATGGACTGACACACACTAGGATTTCACAACGTTTAAAGTTCTGCAGCAAGCAGATATATGAACTTTCAGACAAGCTGCGGTGGACCTAAAGTGTGAGCCTGCAGTGCTTTAGATGTACGGTTAGCATAAACTCTATTGCAGACAGCGACTTTTCTGACAAGTTACGATATACCAATACTGTGAGCCTACAGCGCTTCAGATATACGGTCAGCATGAACTTTATCCCCTGATAAACAGCAATCGCGACAGGCTCTGTGGCATCACATGCCAGCTGTGGGACATTTTTTCACCTACAGCACTGTGATTACCTTGTTGGAGTCCGCGGATGTTGGGAGCATCTCTTTCCTTATGCTAACTCCCCCTGCCCGGAGAGCGCTAATGTATCCCATCATTCCATGTTATGTTTACACTATGTTACTTTGGTTAACATGACTACATGACATCACGCCCGGTGTGCCAACTGGCAGGTGACGTCATCCAATGGGCGACTCCTCGTGCATTTAACAGCCGCCTGAGCGCTGTCTGGTTAGACAGCAGAGGAAGACTACAATTGCCGAAACGCGTCCTGTTTATTATGCTGCCAAGCAACAAGATGCAATAAAACTTTATGCATGAAATTTTGGTGAGTGCCAGGAATTACTCTTTTTTCTACTTTGCCTTAGAAAAGTGACATCCTACAGCAAGTTCTGAGGTGAGTTTTCCTTTGGTTAAAACTTAGTAAAGTCTGTGCGCCGTTTTGATAAATTTGGCGCACATAAGCTGAAAACACAGCAATAATAAAAGGCTGTGAGATGGCTGCACACAGACACATATTAATAAATCACCCCCTCTGACTTTAATTTTTAACTTTCTTTACTGCTTATTGTCATCAGCAGTATTAGAGACAATAGGGGGGATTTATCAAAACCTGTGCTGAGGAAGAGTGGTACAGTTACCCATAGCAATAACATTGTTTCTTTCATTTTTCATATTTAAAAAAGCCTCTCAAAAATGAAAGAAACACTCAGATTGGTTACTTTTGGCACCCAACTGCACCACTCTTACTCTACACAGGTCTTCCCCAATGTTTGTGCTTTCACATAACAAACTGTTTATTACTCTCTTCACTGCTCAATGAACATAGTCAGAAATGAAAGTGAAAGTAATGTTGGCACATTTATTGTCTCTAAAATTGCTTCTGATAATTACAATGAGCAGTAAACATACATTTGCTGCAGTGAAATTGCCCTTGTTTTCATATATAAAGAGTCTGTGGTGACCCAGTAAGGGAGTTGTTACCCCCTACCTTTGCTACCCTGTCAGGCAGCCTCCCTGCAGTGTCCTCTGGTGCCCCCCTCCCCCCCCCCATCTGTTCTACTGTAATTATATATTATCCCCTATGTTATGTATATAAGAATGTTGTATCTTTAAGAAAGTTTAACATGTGATCACCAGTTGTCATGTGAGTTGTCATGTGATTGTTACCCAGGAGGTATCAGTGACCAGGTGACTTAGGGGTGACCAATGATACCCTACAAGAGTCTCCCCCATAAAAGCCCTTCTCTCTCTTAGTTCCTGAGTCTTTGCTTAGGTGCAGTCGAGCCTAAGAGTGTGTCTACCAGTAAGCTAAAGTCACAGCTTAGTCTGTCTCCAGTCAAGTCAGTCTCTGTCATCTATTGTCAAGTCAACGTATCCTTCACTAATTTGTCCAAAACCCCAGCAAGCCCTTAAGGTCTCTGAAGTCACTGGTCACCTCCGTGGGCCTGGCTACACTGTATAGATTGTACCATCTGCCACTCAGTAAAGCTACCGTTGTCCGTAACTTTGCCTCAGAGTCATTATTTCCCCTGTGCCTAGGCCAGGATCCAGCGTTATACCTTCAGGTGGTATTGAGGATAAACCATGCCCTGGAGTCACAAATAAAAGGAGTTAATGCCAAAAAAATTTCAAAATTGACCAAAAAAAATGGTAACCCACACTAAACTGACCCTCTTTCAAATGAGGAATCACTCACCAGAATCTGTAGACCTGTTGCAGAGTTATGAACAAAAGTAAAATATGTTAATTTATAGAAACTAACAATCGGGATGTTCCCATTGTTCTTTTAGTGACGATTGTGCCATTATCTCCCGCCCACCCTCCTCCTTTATTATTATTCTCTCAATTTTCTGGTGATGTTGCTCCCCACAGCCGAGTGATTCAGCTGCACAGCCGCAGATACACCAGCAGGAGTAGTAACACGTCTGCCCGCTCTACTGAAGGGAACAACCTCACCGGTAGGAGGAGTGAATAAGTGGATGCTGGTAAGTGACACCTCATTTAAAGAGGGTTAACCACACTATAAGCCTATATGTTCAGCTTTGTGTCGGAGACCCTTTTGTCAGTTTCCTTTTAATGACAGGTGTCAATGTCAGATATCAGAGTCAGACATCACAGACAGAGTCATATATCAAGATAAGGTTTCAGGGTGAGTAAATTGTCTCCAACTTACATTAAAAAGATGTATAACTGTGACATCTACATCCTAATACGGACACACTGCACATAAAATTATTTTAAAGCAAATCTGACAGTCGGTTCACCATACTAAACCCAATACACAGGGTTATAGTGTGGGTTAACCTGATTAAAATGATGTATTATGTATAACTTACCCAGACTCATAGTCCAGTTTTGTAGATAGACCCGTTATTAGCCAACATTGCTAATATGTTCATCGCCAGATTTGCACAATGGAGGTGGCAGGACCGGCATAGAGACAGTGATGCTGGGTATGCAGGGTCCCACCTTTATTGCGCAAAGTCACTGGTTAACATATTAGCAATGCCACTTAATAACAGGTCTATCTCCGCAACCTAACCATACATGTGGGTAAGTCATACACCATCTAAATCGGGTTGACCCACACTATAACCCTTTGTGTTAGGTTTAGTGAGGGTGAACTGGCTGTCAGTTTCCCTTTAAAGCTCTTAATCCTGTTCTTCTCTTGTCAGAAAGAACAAAGACAGCAATAGACATCTTAAATAATTTACATTTTACAGTAGCAGCTTGAATCATGGGCTACATTTAGAGCACCCTGACTGTTTCCATAGAAACTAGAAACCAGTGGACATTTGCTCGTATCCTTTTTTTTGTCATTATTACTATTGCTTATTTTTTGTCCTAAGCAAGATTGACATAGAAACAAAAAATATCTCTATTAAAATGTTTCTGAGCTATTTGATCAAGGAATCATATATATATATATATATATATATATATATATATATATATATATATATATATATATGTTGTAAGGATTTCTCCCTGGGGATAGCTCTGGGATAGTTCTTGACACCGTCACAGGACACGTTTCCACTTCAATAAGCAGGCAAACAACAGTACTTTATTCAAGTCCGGCCCTTCGCCAGCTTTATTAGACAGGTTGCACGATAAATAAAAATATAAGACAGGAACAAACAAAACCCTAACTAAACAATCCAGCATGCCCTGGCTATCAACTGGTGGGCTTTTCCCAGCCAGTTAAACTTATGCCTCCTGCAACCTCTTGCTGTGTGCTTCGTCTACACTTCACTGTTGGGGCCACTCACAGCTCCGGCTGTGTGTTCCTCACCAGGACCCCAGCCATCGTGCTGTCTTCTGGGGAGAGCTCAGATTATTCTGTTTGACTTCCTTTTAAACAGACTTCCCCTCTCTGCTTCCTCGTTAATTAGGCCACAGGTGGAGTTTTCTCCAGGGTTAGCTAGGGAAATACTCCCTTTCCTTTGCACTGTCAGGGACCGACTGGGGACAGGGAGAGTGAGCCCTAAACTGACCCTAAAACCGCTCTCCCTGCCCATCCACCCTAAAAGGTGGATCGATAACTGAGCGCCGGTCCCTCCCAGAGATAAAGTGCAGGGGCCTAATTAAAACACATACCAATAAATACTCGGTCACAAACCAGAAACATAACAGGAACATAGAACTCTAAAGTATAAGTTCAGAAGACACTATCAGCGGACATGAACAGAGGACTCAGTGGTCGTGAACAGAGGACACTATAGATCCATGGTCATGAACAGATTACACTATAGATCAGTAGTCATGTACAGAACTCCAAAGATCTGAATAGAACTAATAAACATATAGCGTTCCAAAAACCAGACAGGAAAACGGATGAGTCTGAACATACTCCAGAAACAAAACAGGAATAAGCTGAAAACCTCCGGTAGACACAGGAATTACAATACCCTCTGAGTCCCCACGGACAGGTAAACAGAATCTATCGCTAAACAGGAATATTCACATTCCCTATGCAAACCTCCAGGAGATACAAAGCCCCCATGGACAGGTAATAGGGATGCCTAGATACACAGGATATATTTATAGAACACTGTTCACACTGAACACAAGACAGGAATAGCAATCCCTCCGAACACCTCCAGTAGACAAGAAGTCGCCATGGAGCGGTAACAGGGATGCAACATAGGACTCTGTTCACACTGGACACACAAACTGGACACTCCACTCCACTATAGGAGTAGCCAATAATAATAAATCCAAATAGACTACTGGCCAGCGGCACACTCCAACATGTGGTCAGGATGCTGGCCCAGTAGGAAAACAGAAATATAAAACACAGAACTTCATATAAACGGATACCAAAGAAAACACAGTGTGAACAGACACATAGCAGAAAGGATATACAAATCCTAAAACCGACTAAACAAACACAGCTTAAAATCCACTAAGAGCATGCCACCTAACATGGCTAAAACCAGAAAATACAAAGTATACAGAGATAGTAGATTAAAAGCTCAAATAAGAAGTGTTTCATCCAAAGCCTCAATTAGCAGCATAGCCAGCATGTTAGCAGCTAGACATCAGGAAGTCCATCAGTAAATGAAGTAACACCAGCACTGAAGCTAGTCAGTGCTGAACTTCAGTAGACACACCCTAAAGGCCATTGGACAACAGGGGCTGAGGCTAAAAAGCCAGAGATATTAACTATTCCCTGACCAGGGAACATAAAACTGTTCACACACAGCAAATCCAATAGCTGTGTGTGAACACAGACCAGGACAGACATGACAGCCACACTGTCACATATATATATATATATATATATATATATATATATATATATATATATATATATGTATATATATATATATATATATATATATATATAGATACAGATATATTTTTTATTATTTATATATATAAAAAATATATAAAAGTTAGGCACAGACATCATGCTATTCTTTATAACAATCTGTAGAAATGTCATATAATGTCATATGCTAGCAGTTTGAATGTCTAAATGTGCATATCGTTGTAATGGTTATATGTTCTCACTGCTACCAATAACAAGATCAGGTTTGTCAAGTGGGGGCCAGTGTACAGTCTAAATAATATCGACCCTGTCCTCCGCAAGAATAATATCCTATATTATGCAAATGAGTAATTCATAGTAGAAAATAAATAGGAGGACAATATAGGGCTGAAGGTGTTAGTAGTATGTCTCTGACCCTATAACATGTTTTCAAAAAATGCCATAGTGTTCCATTGGAGCAAGTGGAAAAGAATGCATTCACTTAATCTTTTTAAACTTTGTCCTTTTGATATATTTTATTAGGTTGAAATGTGTCAAGAGCTCTGTGTGTTGTCGGACATGATGTAATTTTAGATGTCATTTTTATATCAACCAATAAAGAAGACTTCTTATAACACCATAGGTGTGCTGATATAACCTTCCCAAAATTCTTCAGTTTGCTTCTGCGGGCTGACACTCACAAGTCCATGAATGGGAACCTGTGCTGGTTCCCTTTCCTTTGCTGAATGAACTTATTTACTATCTAAATAATAAAATAATTCTAAAATCATGGAGTTCTTGGTCTGGCCAGTCATCAAGCCCTCT
Source organism: Hyla sarda (assembly GCF_029499605.1). Lineage (NCBI taxonomy): Eukaryota > Metazoa > Chordata > Amphibia > Anura > Hylidae > Hyla > Hyla sarda. Next base: position 149,664,621 of record NC_079191.1, on the reverse strand, counting down.
CCCATAGACTTGCATTGAGGGGGCGTGACGTGACATCATGAGAGCCCGGAGCCGTGACATCATGATACTCCGTCCCCTGCACCGCCCATCATCAGCCACAGAGTGATCCTCGCTCTGTGCAGCTGAAAAATGGGGGTGCTGCAGGAGAGATCGTGGAGGTCCCCAGCGGCGGGATCCCCGCAATCTAACATCTTCCATATAAGGGCTTGTTTTTTGCACCACCAAAGTAATGACATTAATCATTTCATAACAAAATTTATGACAAATAAAAAATAATTTATGGTGAAACGAAAAAAACTTACCATTTTTGCTTTGATGGGACTTTTTGATCGCTTTTTATAATTTTTTTTATAATATATGAAGGGATTAAAATGAGCTTTGGTATTTTTTATGTGTATGCCATTTAATTAACATTATATTTGAATAGTTTGGACATTTTTACACACGGCGATACCTCATATATTTATGTTTATTTTTGTTTACATTATTATATTTACAAAAATGGGAAAAGGGGGGTGTTTAAAACTTTTATTAGGGAAGGGATTCATTCACTTTACTTAACTTTTTTATTTCAATTTTTTTTTCACAATTTTTTAGTTCCCATAGGGGACTATAACATGCAATCTTATGAATGCATATACTATTCATTGCTGCTCCATAGAGCAACATTGATCAGTGTTATCGGTGCTCCGTTGCTCCAGCCTGCCATAGCTGACTGGAGCATAGGAGCGCCGATCGGATGACAAAGTGGCAGGTAAGGGCCCTCCCACCATCCTTTAAGCTGATTGGAACTTCGCGATTTCACCACGGTGGTCAAAATCAGCTTGCTGTGTTCGCCAAAAGTAGCTTTTTTACATTTTAGACACCGCAATCAACTTTGATTGCGGCACCTAAAGGGTTAATGCTGGGCATTGGCCCGATCAGTGATGTCCAACATTAACCACGGGTCCCACCTACTCACAGCAGTTGGGATCAACCGGCTATGATGCACACTGCTCAGCGCTCTTTATAGTTTGAAAGCGGGACAATGGCGTACGGGTACGCCGTTGGTCATTAAGAGGTTAAAGTCTGTGCCAAAAAGTCACAAGTGTTTGTGCCTGGGTGGGGCTTGGCACAGAGGGGACATGGTTTTTCCCAAAGATTAAAGGGGCAGTCCCCTATCTATAGGATAACATGCTGATCTACGTTGCTCCCATAGGAATGAATGGAGAGTGTGCCTTCTACAGCATGCGCTCCTTACAGAGAGCTGGGAGGCAATTTTGAAAATCATGGACCCCCGTGATCAGCTACTTATCCACTATCCTGTGTTTTAACAAGACAACCCATTTAAATTGTAGTTAACTCCTTAAGGACCCAGCCTATTTTCAATGTAGGACCCGGCCATTTTTTGCACATCTGACCACTGCCACTTTAAGCATTGATAACTCTGGGATGCTTTTACCTTTCATTCTGATTCCGAGATTGTTTTTTCGAGACATATTCTACTTTATGTTAGTGGTAAAAGTTTGTCGATGCTTGGATCATATCTTGGTGAAAAATTCAAAAATTTGATGAAAAAATTGAAAATTTTGAATTTTTTTTAACTTTGAAGCTCTCTGCTTATAAGTAAAATTAATATTCCAAATAAATTATATATTGATTCACATATACACAATTTATATTGGCATCATAAAGTTGACATGTTTTTACTTTTGGAAGACATCAGAGGGCTACAAAGTATAGCAGCAATTTTCAAATTTTTCCCAAAATTTTCAAAATTGAAATTTTTCAGGGACCAGTTCAGTTTTGAACTGCACCCCTCAAAGTATTCACAGGAATCGCAGCAAATTGAAGAAAAAAATTCAAAATCTTCATTTTTTACACTGGCATGTTCTTGTAGGCCCAGTTTTTTAATTTTTACTAGGGGTAAAGGGAGAGAAATGTTCCTAAAATGTGTAGCCCAATTTCTCTCAAGTAAGGAAATACCTCATATGTGTATGTCAAGTGCTCTGTGGGTGCACTAGAGGGCTCAGAAAGGAAGGAGCAACAATGGGATTTTTGAGAGTGAGTTTTTCTGAAATGGTTTTTGGGGGCATGTCAAATTTAAGAAGCCCCTATGGTGCCATAACAGGAAAAAAAAACAACACATGGCATACTGTTTTGGAAACTACACCCTTCAAGGAATGTAACAAGGGGTACAGTGAGCCTTAACACCCCACAGGTGTTTGACGACTTTTGGTTAAAGTTGGATGTGTAAATTATTTTTTTTTTTCACTAAAATGCTAGTTTTCGCCCAAATTTTAAATGTTTACAAGGGGTAATAGGCAGGGCCGGGTCATCATTGGTGCTCATGGAGCACCTGCTCCAGGCCCCATGCCTGCAGGGGGCCCCGTCACATTCGGGACATCCCTGCAGGCTGCTCAGTAGCGGATCAGGGCCCCCGCGGCCACTTTAAAACAGTGACCAGCGGCGGCTCCTGTGGGCCCGGACTCCTCCTGCTTTTTCTATATTTCATATTTCCTTACCTGGCCGCGCTTTGCAGGCTCAGGTGATGCGTCGGGTCTTGTGGGCTGTGACGAGTGACGTATTCTGCGGCTCCTCTGTACGGCGTCAGGGACTCATCATTTCCTGCAGCAGCGGCCGCTGCAGGGCACAGTTTTCTTCATTACACCCCAGTGCTGCAGGAAATGACGAGTAACGTCCCTGACGCAGAGCAGATGAGCCGCAGGAGACGTCACTCGTCACAGCCCACGAGACCTGACGCATCACCTGAGCCTGCCGAGCGCGGCAAGGTAAGGAAATATGAAAAATAGAAAAAGAAGAAGGAGGGGGGGAGCAATGAGCAGGGGAGGATTATGAGTGGGGGAGGATGATGAGGCAGAGGGGGGTAATGATGAGCATGGGGGGAATGATTGGCAGGGGGTAATGATGAGCGGGGGGTAATGATGAGCAGGGGGTATTGATGAGCAGTGGGGGGTAATGATGAGCAGGGGGGGGTAATGATGAGCAGGGGGAGAATGATGAGCAGAGGGGGGTAATGATGAGCAGGGGGGAGAATGATGAGCAGGGGGGAGAATGATGAGCAGGGGGGACAATGATGAGCAAGGGGGATAATGATGAGCACGGGGAGAATGATGAGCACAGGGGAGAATGATGAGCAGTGGGGAGAATGATGAGCAGGGGAAAACACGGGAAAGGAGGCGGGGGGGTTAAATATGGCACAGGGGCTGATAAAAGGGGGAGGAAGGAGGGGGAGGGCAAACTGAGGATCAAGGGGAATCAAAGTTGGGGGGATGATGAGGCATATAGTTCAGAGCTATAGTCATTTATTTTGCATTTATTTTTTTCCCCTCAAATTTTCCTGTGAAAATGAGGGTACGTGTTGTATGCCAGTGTGTGTTATACAGAGATAAATACTGTCATTAACCCTCCCCCCCCCCCCCCTCACATTCAGCAGGACATCCCTGTGTCCTGAAAGATCTTTTTGGGCACAAGGAAGTCCCGGTTACCTTTCTGTGGCCCCGCAATAACTTTAAAAATGCAGGGGCCGCCGGGAGGTTGCGCACGCAGGGACATCACTGACGTCCCGTGCGTGCTCCCATAGGAGTGGAGCAACAAGGATGCACGCATGGTAAGTTACCTACACGTCATCTTCAGTGCTCCGACCACCGCTCCTCCAGTCCCGGGACCTACTGCTATGGCCCCTAGGCCATAGCAGTAGATCATGACCCCGGACCAGAGGAGCGGTGGTCGCAGCACTGAAGTGGGCAGTACACAGACATACAGTTCTCAAGCCATACACTGTATATGGCTGGAGGCTGTATGTCTGTGGGGGACACTGCCAACATAATGTGGGGGGACTACAACCTAATGCGGGGGAACTGCAGCCTACTGTGGGGGAATTACAATCTAATGTGGGGGAACTGGGGGTGGGTTTGGTGAAGAAAAGTGTAGTGGAGAATGACCAGGAGGGCATGGGGGGGCTGAAGTTAGGTTGTTTGGGGGGGGTGGAGTGGGGGGGTTAGGTAAGGTAAGTGTGGGTTTGGTAAAGGGGGCAGAGGAGTGTGAAGGGGACTGAGGGGGGGGTAGGGGGTGCAGAAAAGTGGAATAGTGGAGAAGGACCAGGAGTGTTGAAGGGGGGGACTTAAAGGGGTACTCCACAGATAAGATGTCTAGGGGTGGAGTACCCCTTTAAGGACCAGGGGAGGACTAAGGCTACGTTTCCAGAGAAGGCAAAAGCACAAGAAAAAAATGACAATAAATTACCATAACACAGGAAAAAGCAGCAGCAGTTTTTCTGTGTTTTTGCAGGTAAAAAAAAGGGGGAAACCTAGCCTTAAGGGTCTCTGGGAGCAGGAGTCTGGAGGAGGACTTAGGGGTCTGGGGGGGTAGAGAGGTCTGGGGGAACTTCCGCCAGCAGAATTTTGCTTGTTTTCAATGGGATGCTGCTGCTCTGTGCACACTATGGAAGACACAGTGTGTGGTAGTATTATTTTTAGAGGGCATGATGTTTGGCAGTATGATATACAGAGTACACAGGGTTTATCAGTATTATATTTAGGAAGCACAGTCTCTTGTAAGGTTATAATGATTGTTGTCTTTATACAGAGGATGAGGAGCGGCTGGCAAAGTGAGGAACCAATGATGTCCAGGCGTTTAACTTTACAGAGGAAGATGGCGCTGGAAGAAGACATGGCGTCTGGACCAGATGAAGAAGAAATGGAAAGACAACAGAGAAGACGTCTCCTGTGAGTCATTTTATGTTTGTGTATTCTCCTGACTGTCCCATTATATCTCTCCTCACTTCTAAGTTTTTCAGTAATAATGGACACTGTACCCCAATTTGAGGCTCCAGCTGTTACAAAACTACAACTCCTATAATGCTTGAAGCTCTCCAGACATAATGGGTGTTGTAGCTTTGCAACAGCTGGAAAGAGTGACTTGAACTGAAGTGATTTTAGATCATGCAGACCATTTTATCTTAACGGGGGGCTGATTCCTGTGACACCCACCAAAAAAAAAAAAAAAAAAGGGGACACAGTCTAATATACCCAGGCCTATTTTTGGTCTCAGTCTGTTCCATACTTGACAGGCTCGCAACAGTTCTCAGTGGAAGGGAAGGAAGGGGGGGGCATCATAATGAAGTGCTCCGTCTTCCAGGCAGCCTTAATCTGGCCCTGGTAATAGGAGAAAATGCCACCCAAAATTTGTAACTCCATCTCATCTGAGTATGGAAATATCCCATGTGTGGACGTCAAGTGCTCTGTTGGCACACTACAATGCTCAGAACAGAGGGAGTCACATTTGGATTTTAAAAAGCAAATTTTGCTGAAATGGTTTTTGGGGGCATGTCACATTTAGGAAGCCCCTATTGTGCCAGAACAGCAAAAAAAAAAAAAAAACCATGGCATAATATTTTGGAAACTACACCCCTCAAGGAACGTAACAAGGGGTACAGTGAGCCTTAACACCTTGCAGGTGTTTGACAACTTTTTGTTAAAGTTGGATGTGTGAATGAAAAACAAAATTTCACTAAAATAGATTTTTTTCCCCCAAATTTTACATTTTTAATAGGGATAATAGGATAAAATTACCCCTGAAATTTGTAACCTCATTTCTTCTGAGTATGGAAATACCCCATGTGGGGACGTCAAGTGCTCTGCTGGCACACTACAATGCTCAGAACAGAAGGAGCGCCATTGAGCTTTCGGTAGGAGAATTTGTTTGGAATGGAATTCAGGAGCCATGTGCGTTTAAAAAGCCCCCCGTGGCGCCAGAACAGTAGACCCCCCACATGTGACCCAATTTTGGAAACTACACCCCTCACAGAATTTAATAAGGGATGCAGTGAGTATTTAAACCCCACTGGCGCTTGACAGATCTTTGGAATAGTTGGCTGTGCAATTGAAAATTTTAATTTTTCCTTTTCACGGACCACTGTTCCAAAAATCTGTGAAACGCCAGTGGGATATAAATACTCACTGCACCCCTTATTAAATTCTATGAGGGGTGTAGTTTCCAAAATGGGGTCACATGTGGGGGTCCACTGTGCTGGCACCATGGGAACTTTGTAAACGCACATGGCCTTCAATTCCGGACAAATTTTCTCTTCAAAAGCCCAATGGTGTTCCTTCTCTTCTGAGCATTGTAGTTCGCCCCAGAGCACTTTACATCCACATATGGGGTATGTTTTTACTCAGAAGAAATGGGGTTACAAATTTTGGGGACCTTTTTTCCCTTGTGAAAATAAAAAATTTAGGGTAACACCAGCATTTTTGTGATTTTTTTTTTTCATTTTTCCATCCAACTTTAATGAAAATTCTTCAAACACCTGTGGGGTGTTAAGGCTCACTATACCCCTTGTTACGTTCCATGAGGGGTGTAGTTTCCAAAATGGGATCACATGTGGGTATTTATTTTTTTGCGTTTATGTCAGAACCGCTGTAAAATCAGCCAACCCTCTGCAAATCACCACTTTAGGTCTCAAATGTACATAGTGCACTCTCACTCCTGAGTTTTCTTGTGCGCCCGCAGAGCATTTTACGCCCACATATGGGGTATTTCCGTACTCAGGATTTGCGTTACAAATTTTGGGGGTCTTTTTTTCCTTTTACCGCTTGTGAAAATAAAAAATATATTTTTTTACACTAACAGGCTGTTGTAGCCCCAACTTTTCCTTTTCATAAGGGGTAAAAGGAGAAAAAGCCCCCCAAAATATGTAGTGCAATTTCTCCCAAGTACGGAAATACCCCATATGTGGCCCTAAACTGTTTCCTTGAAATACCACAGGGCTCCGAAGTGAGAGAGAGTGCCATGTGCATTTGAGGACTAAATTAGGGATTGCATAGGGGTAGACATAGGGGTATTCTTTGCCAGTGATTCCCAAACAGGGTGCCTCCAGCTGTTGCTAAACTCCCAGCATGCCTGGACAGTCAGTGGATGTCTGGAAATGCTGGGAGTTGTTGTTTTGCAACAGCTGGAGGTGCCGTTTTGGAAACACTGCCATAAAATACTTGTATTGGTGGGACAGTGTAAGGGGAGGGTCAGTGGGGGGGACAGTGTAAGGGGGTGTATATGTCGTGTTTTACCCTTTATTATGAGTTAGTGTAGTGTAGTGTTCTTAGGGTACATTCACACTGGCGGCGGTTTACAGTGAGTTTCCCGCTATGAGTCTGCGCTGCGGCAAAAAATTTGCTGCAGCTCAAACTTCAAGCAGGACTTACTGTAAACCCACCCGTGTGAATGTACCCTGTACATTCACATAGGGGGGGCAAACCTCCAGCGGTTTCAAAACTACAACTCCCAGCATGTACTGACAGATAGTCCATGCTGGGAGTTGTACTTTTGCAACAGCTGGATGCACACTGGTTGGAAAACCTTCAGTTAGGGTCTGTTACCTAACTCAGTATTTTCCAACCAGTGTGCCTCCAGCTGTTGCAAAAGTACAACTCCCAGCATGGACTATCTGTCAGTACATGCTGGGAGTTGTAGTTTTGAAACAGCTGGAGGTACGCAACTACAACTCCCAGCATGCCAAGACAGCTGTTTGCTGTTTGAACATGCTGGGATTTGCAGTTTTGCAACATCTGGAGGGCTACAGTTTAGAGACCACTGCACAGTGATCTCCAAACTATGGCCCTCCAGATGTAGCAAAACTGCAAATCCCAGCATGCACTCACAGCAAACAGCTGTCTGGGCATGCTGGGAGTTGTAGTTTTGCAACATCTGGAGGGCTAGAATTTAGAGACCACTGTATAGTGGTCTAAAACTGTAGCCCTCCAGATGCTGCTAGGCAACTCACCGGCTTCCATAGGATCGAGGGAGCTGCATCGCCGTCCTCTTCTGCCGCCGATCACCGCCGCCGATCGCCGCCCCCTGCCACCGCTGATGAGTAAGTGGACCTTTGGTGCCGGTCCTTTTCGGTTTCCCCGTTCTCCCCGGTTTTATAACTACATCTATTTGGGTACATATGTAATTTTATGGTCATTACTGTACATTAGGATTTGCCAAAAGATGTAATGTATCATGTTATGTCCTGTTTTTATATATCATCACTTCTTTGGTAAAGGTGTTTGTTTTCCTGTCTAGGGGTGTGTCTGGCGCACAGGTGTGCCTATTTTGGACGCACCTGGGCCAATGACACCTCCCCAATATAGGACTTCCAACATTCAGATAGACGTATCAGTATGACTAAGATCACCTAGCCGATCGAAACGCGTCACTGCTATCTCCCTGTATGTTGCTGTGTCTATAATAAAACACTAAGCATTCGAGCACTTGGCTGCGCTGGACATCGTTCTTTGTTCTCTCAGTAAAAAACAGATATGCTGAGGACAGATGTATAACATGTGAATAACAAAAGTGCTAAACTCACTACAAGCACGCTAGATAACCATAAAACTGTGATACCGGAGTACCCCTTTAAGTATGGTGGGAGTTTACTAAAACCAGTGTAGTAAATTCTCCCTGTAATATGTCAGCAGACAAACTTTTGTATTTCTCTAGATATTGAGCCTATATTATTTTAAGTTGAGTTTTTAATTGATGCAAATATCTAAACATATCTAAACTAACAACAACAAATACTTAAAATGATATCTCAAATGAATCTTAAAGAACAGATGCTCACAGATTTGCTTGTTTTACTTAAAAATACATGCTAATGTGAACAGAATGTTTTTTGCAGTATATTATTACACATACTATATTATTGATAAAATAACTGTGGTAGATTCATTGACGAATCAAATTAATTTCTATAGAACTGAAACTAATGACCAAGTGTTTAAAGGGGTACACCGCCCCTAGACATTTTATCCCCTATCCAAAGGATAGGGGATAAGATGTCAGATCGCCGCGGTCCCGCTGCTGGGGACCCCTGGGATCCCCGCTGCGGCACCGCGCTATCATTACAGCACAGAGCGGGTTCGCTCTGTGCGTAATGACGGGCAATACAGGGGACGGAGCCGCGTGACATCATGGAGCCGTCCCTCGTGACATCCGCCATGCCCCCTCCCATAGACTTGTATTGAAAGGGGCGGGATGTGACATCACGAGGGGCGGAGCCGTGACATAACGATGCTCCGGCCCCTGTACCGCCCATCATTACGTACAGAGCGGGACCGCGGCGATCTGACATCTTATCCCCTATCCTTTGCATAGGGGATAAAATGTCTAGGGGTGGAATACCCCTTTAAGTCTTTATCAGTTCCCCCTGAGCTAAATGGGTGGTGGACTAAGAAAGTTAGATGAGATACAGTGCAAATACAAAAGAAATAAAATGTAGCAAATCAGCAGCAAACAGATAAAGCAATAATTTTGCTCTATTTTCTATTCAAAACAGCCTGAGGAGGGGAGAATGCTCACCTTCTGAATTGCATCAGCAGGATAATCCTGTTGGGTCAAATCAGACTTAACACAAGTGACATCACTTTATCATGTCCCATAAATAAGACTAAAGGGTTATGCTACCTATTAGGGATGAGCGAATCGAATCTGACGATTCCTAATTCGTTACGAATTACAGGAAAAATTTGTTTTGCAAAGAATGTGAATATTGCCTCGATTCTAATGCCCAAATTGCTTCATTAAACTCCATTTAGTGCGCTCCAAGCTCCAGGGCATCTAAAATGGCGGAACCACATGTGAGGACATAGGGCAAGGAATCCTGGGAAGGAGGGAACAAGGGTAGGTGGAGATGGCCCTGAATTCACATGCAGCATGCAGCCTATCCACAGCCAGTCACTCCTGTGATGTCACAACCATATATATTCGGCAGCCATATTGCGGCCAGTCACTTTAGCCTTTCACTGCAGAGAGATAGATAGGGACAGATAGCGCTGTATGTTGCACAGAAAAGCTTTTTTCCAGCAGCGATTCACCTCTTAGTCAAGCCAGCGTTCTGTTGCACAGAGAGAGAGAGACAGAGAGCAGTGTGTGTTTCAAGTGGTGGACTCTGCACCTTTCAGAGAACTGATGGCTTGTGCCAAGCTGAGGTGGAGCGTGCCAAGCTGTCATTTCTTTGCGAAGAAGGCAGTACCAGCCCTGCACAATAATGTGGAACAGAAGGTGGGCCAGTCCTTGAGCCTGTCGGTGTGTACCAAAGTGCACGGCAGCGCCGACATGTGGAGCTGTAACTACGGTCAGAGACAATACATGTCCTTTACAGCCCATTGGGTGAATGTGGTTCCTGCAAAGCCACAACAACAGCAACTTGGACAGGTCACGCTGCTTCTGCCTCCACCCTCTCAAGCCATTGGTCTTATGACAGTGTGTGACTCCACCTCCTTATCCTCCATCGTGTCCTCCACTGCACGGACAAGTCTCAGTGCCCCTCCAGCATACCATGTGTGCAGGGCACAGCGGTGTCACACTGTTCTTCACATGGTTTGCCTTGGTGAACAGAGTCACACAGGGGAGGAAATGCTAAAAGTCATTCATCAAGAAATCAAATCATGGCTTACTTCACGAAAACTGGAAATGGGAACCTTGGTTATTGACAACGGGAAGAACATCTTGTCTGCGCTGCGACAAGGAAGACCGAGACATTCGCCCTGCATGGCACACGTGTTCAATCTGGTTGTCAAGCGGTTCCTGTTCCCCTCATCTGCAAGACATCCTAACAATGGGAAGGAAACTTTGCATGCACTTCAGCCACTTCAAAGCACACCCTCCTTGAGCTGCAGCGTCAGAACTGCATCCCCAACATAGTCTGATTTGCGACTTTTCCACACGTTGGAATTCCACACTCCATTTGTTGGACCAACTATACGAACAGAGAAAACCCATCACTGATTTCTTGATGATCCAAGCTCATACGTGACACCTGCCGTTTGCTCAGGCCCTTTGAGGAAGCCACATTATTAGTCAGTCGCCAGGATTACGGGATGAACTAAATCATTCTACTGTTTCATCTACTACAACATGTGTTGGAAATGATGGCTAGTCAGGGCACTGGAGACGTGGCACCTACATCTCACAGCCACATGATCCCTGTGGGGGCTGAACTGGAGGAGGAGGAGAAGGGCGAGGGGCACAATGGAGCACAGTTTAGGTTTTGCAAGATGGGTGTTTTTTCTAGTCATCTGAAAGGAAAGGAGGAGCAGGAGCAGCTAGAGATGCTAGAGGGTTATGAGGAAGGTGAGACAGAGGACCCAGACACACCGTGGCAGTATTCAATGGAGATGGAGGCAGGGAGTTCCTCCGAGTCACTTGCACAAATATCAAGATGCATGCTCACTTGCTTGAATAGTGACAGCAGAATTGTCACCATTTGGCAGCAGGATGACTTCTGGCTCTCCACCTTATTGGACCCTCGCTACCGGCACAAAATGGAGGCCTTTTTTTCACCCACTGAGAGGGAGGACAAACTGACCTACTACAGAGACATCCTACGTAGTCAGTTGGCTGATGCCTATCTGCGCCATTGTTCATCCTCTCGGAGGGTCGACTCTGCGCCATTGTCCATCCTCTCGCAGGTCTGACTCGGGGGGCCCTCTGTGCTCACCTTCCACTGCCATGGCTACTAGGGAGGGGTGGGGTTGCAGGAGCAGTACCAGTTCTGTCAGCAGCAGCCTGAGTCTACAGTCACTGATGAATAGCTTTCTTCACCCGCATAGTGAAGCAACTCATCAGCAGCAGGTAGACCTGGAGCAGAACCTGAACCAGCAGGTGGTGGCATACCTTGACATGACCATGCCAACACACCTTGAACATCCACTGGACGTCTGGGCAACTAAACTTGATTGGTGGCCGCAACTAGCAGAGTTTACCCTGGAAAAGCTGTCCTGCCCGGCCAGTAGTGTGCCATCAGACCTGGTGTTTAGTGTGGAGGGGGCCATAGTAACCCCAAGGAGAACTCATCTGTCCACGAAAAATGTGGAGAGACTGACCTTTGTGAAGATGAATCAGGCATGGATCAGCCAGGATTTCCACCCACCAATGCCTAATACATCAGAGTAGACCATGGTGCCACACCAACACTTCACAAATATGGATAGTGCAAAGCATGTTTAAAAGGGTACTCCAGTGGAAAACTTTTTTTTTTTAAATCAACTGGTGCCAGAAAGTTAAACAGGTTTGTAAGTTACTTCTTTTAAAAAATCTTAATCCTTCCAGTACTTATTAGCTGCTGAATACTACAGAGGAAATTATTTTCTTTTTGGAACACAGTGCTCTCTGCTGAATCAAGAGCACAGTACTCTCTGCTGACATCTCTGTCCATTTTAGGAACTGAGCAGAGCAGCATTTGTCTGCTATGAGGATTTTCTCCTACTCTGGACAGTTCTTAAAATGGACAGATATGTCAGAAGAGAGCACTGTGCCCGTGATATCAGCAGAGAGCTCTGTGTTCCAAAAAGAAAATAATTTCCTCTGTAGTATTCAGCAGCTAATATGTACTGGAAGGTTTAAGATTTTTTTAATAGAAGTAATTAACAAATCTGTTTAACTTTCTTGCACCAGTTGATAAAAAAAAAAAAAATAATGTTTTACACCGGAGTACCCCTTTAACCTCTTAAGGACCCATGACGTATGCATACGTCATGGGTCCCGGTCCTACGATATAACGCGGGGTCACACGGTGACCCCGCATCATATCGCGGCGGGCCCGGCGTCATAGTGAAGCCGGGACCCGCCTCTAATAGCGTGCGGCACTGATCGCTGTGCCGCGCGCTATTAACCCTTTAGCCGCGCGCTCAAAGCTGAGCCGCACGGCTAAAAACGAAAGTAAAAGTGCCCGGCTAGCTCAGGGAGCTGTTCGGGATCGCCGCGGTATAATCGCGGCATCCCGAACAGCTGTAGCACAGGAGGAAGGTCTCTTACCTTCTCCTGTGCTGTCCGATCGCCAAATGAATGCTTCAAGCCTGAGATCCAGGCTTGAGCATTCAATCGCCGAAAACACTGATTGATCCATCCCTATGGAGATGGATCAATCAGTGTAAAAGATCAGTAAATGCAATGTTATAGCCCCTTATGGGAGCTATAATGTTGCATAAGAAAAGTGTAAAAAAATCATTAACCCTTTCAATTATCCCTTCCCCTAATAAAAGTTTAAATCACCCGGCATTTCCAAAAATAAAAAAAACATTATGTAAATAATAATAAAAATAAACATATGTGGTATCGCCGCGTGCGGAAATGTCCGATTTATAAAAATATACCGCTTTTTAAACCGATCGTTCAATGGCGTACGCGCAAAAAAATTCCAAAGTCCAAAATAGCGCATTTTTGATCACTTTTTATACCACAAAAAAGTGAATAGAAGTGATCAAAAAGTCTGATCAGAACAAAAATGGTACCGCTAAAAACTTCAGATGACGGCGCAAAAAATGAGTCCTCAAAGCGCCCTGAACACCGAAAAATAAAAAAGTTATAGGGGTCAAAATATGACCATTTTAAACGTATAAATTTTCCTGCATGTATTCATGATTTTTTTCGGAAGTGATACAAATTCAAACCTATACAAGTAGGGTATAATTTTAACCGTATGGACCTACAGAATAAAGATAAGGTATCATTTTTGACAAAAAATGTACTGCGTAAAAATAGAAGCCCCCAAAACTTACAAAATAGTGTTTTTTCATCAATTTTGTCGCACATTGATTTTTTTTCCCGTTTCACCGTAGATTTTTGGGTAAAATGACTAATGTCATTACAAAGTAGAATTAGTGACGCAAAAATTAAGCCATCATATATAATTTTAGGTGAAAATTTTTAAGAGTTATGATTTTTTAAAGTTAAGGAGGAAAAATTGAAAATGAAAAAACGGAAAAAGCCCGGGTCCTTAAGGGGTTAAGGTGCTGCTCCCCAGTTACAGACATTCCTCGCCATAAGACCACAAGTATTGAGGATATGCATTAGCTAAAACGTAACTTTTCTTAGGATAAAATATACATACTCAATTTTTTTTTTAAATCAAACAAAAAGAGAAGGTGTGCAAAAAACACCATGTGCCACCTACACCACCAAGTATTGATGTGATGCAAAGACCCCTAAAAGGTGGAAGGGAACAATGTATGGCCCTTTGTAACCATTGGGGGTAAAAACTTCCCCTGTAAGGCCATACTCTCGCATTATTAATTCCCTTCTTTGCAAGTGTTACTCTCCCTATTCCCCCCTACAAACACTGCCATTTCCCAGGGTTTTTAGGTGGAAATAGAGAATTTCCTGTGTGGGGCCGCCCTTTTAGTGTGAGTAACACTTGCTAAGAAGGGAATAGGGCAAGAGTAGGGCCTTACAGGGGAAATTTTCACCCCATCTGCTGCGATGGACAATATGTTGTTCCCTTCCACCTTTTCGAGGAAAGTGTTACTCGTCTTTAAAAGGGCAGACCCACACAGGTACCTAAAAACCCTGGGAAATGGCAATGTTTGTAGGTTGAAATAGGGAGAGGTTCCTGTGTGGGGCTGCCCTATTTAAACCTATTTAAAGCGAGTAACACTTGCCAAGAAGGGAATTAATAATGCGAGAGTAAGGCCTTACAGGGGACCATAAGTTGTTCCCTTCCACCTTTTAGAGGTCTTTGCATCACATCAATACTTGGTAGTGTAGGTGGCACATGGTGTTTTTTGCACCCCTTTCCTTTGGTTTGATAAAAAAAAAATTGGGGGGGGGGGGGGTCATATATTTTATCCTAAGCATATTATTAAAAGTTACGTTTTACGTAATCCATATCCTCAATACATACTTGTGCACACTAGCACTTTTACAAAAGAGACTGTTTTCTTCTGCCTACCTGCCTCAGCTACTATTCTGATCCTGCCACCCGCCTGATGCCACACATCTGATGCCAAGCTCTCCTTTTTCAGCCACCTTCGTCACTGGGTACTGATATTACCACCCACCTCACCACCCCCATCACCGGGTCACTTTTAGGACTCCTGATGCTGCTGCTGCCACCTCCAGGCTGTCTCATTTTGCAACCATATGTTCTCATCTTGCTGATGCCAGCTCCAAGCTGTCTCATACTGGCACCATATGTTTTCCTCATGCTGCCGCCACCTCCACACTGTGTCATTCAGCCACTATATGGTCTCCTCATGCTGCCACAAACTCCAGGCTGTGTCACTCAGCCACTATATGCTGCTGCGAACTCCAGGCTGTGTCATTCAGCTACTATATGTTCCCCTCATGCTGCCACCAACTCCAGGCTGTGTCATTCAGCCACTATATGGTCTCCTCATGCTGCCGCAAACTCCAGACTGTGTCATTCAGCCACTATATGCTGCCGCCAACTCCAGACTGTGTCACTCAGCCACTATGTGGTCTCCACATGCTGCCGCCAACTCAAGGTTGTGTTATTCAGCCACTATATGTTCTCTTCATGCTGCCGCTACCTCCACGCTGTGTCATTCAGCCACTGTATTTTCTCCTCATGCTTCCGCCACCTCCAGGCTATGTCATTCAGTCACTATATGTTCTCCTCATGCTGCCGCCACCTCCACACTGCGTCATTCAGCCACTATATGCCGCCGCCAACTCCAGGCTGTGTCATTCGGCCACTATGTGGTCTCCACATGCTGCCGCCACCTCCAGGCTTTCTCATTCAGCCACTATATGTTCTCCTCATGCTGCCGCCACCTCCAGGCTTTCTCATTCAGCCACTATATGTTCTCCTCATGCTGCCGCCACTTCCACGCTGTGTCATTCAGCCGCTATATGGTCACCTTATGCTGCTGCCACCTTCAGGCTGTGTCAGTTAGCCGCTATATGGTCTCCTTGTGCTGCCGCAAACCCCAGGCTCATTCTTTCAGCCACTATATGCTGCCGCCACCACCAGGCTTTGTCATTCTGCCACTGTATGCTGCTGCCAACTCCAGACTGGCATTCAGCCACTTTGTAGTCTCCTCATGCTGCTGCCAAATTCAGGCTGTGTCATTCAGCCACTATATGCTGCCACCAACTCCACACTGTGTCATTCAGCCACTTTATGGTCTCATTATACTGTTGGGACATTATCTAAAAAAAATTTTGGTAGCACTAGCTACCAAAAATCTTCAATTAAAATTTGAAAATGTATCTTTTATTCTTTGGAATTGTGAGGCCCTATGGTCTCGTCACGCTGCTGCAACCTCCAGGCTGTGTCACTGTGCCACCATATGGTCTCCTTATGCTGTTGGCACCTTAGATTAAACTTGAAAAATGTTTATGTATCTAAAATCTTCAATTAAAATTTTACAAAATATCTTTAATCTTTTCTATTGTGAGGCCCTATGGTTTCGTAGGGCTGCTGCCACCTCTAGGCTCTGTCAGTGTGCTGCCATGTGACTCCTTGTTGGATTGAGTTTTGTGGTCATACAGTATTAGTTCAAAGTAAATGCTTGGACATTAAACCTGGGAATCTAATATAAATCATTAATTTAAATATAAAAAAAATCGTTGTAATCTTTTCAAGACTGAGGCCCTATGATCATCGATGTCATATATTACCTGTGGAATTACCACAAGAATCTCTACTACCTACCAATCTGTCCACATGGAAATACTTAACTGCAGTCCAACAAAACAGTCCATGTGGATTATTGATATTTGCTGTTTAGCAGAGTACTTTCAACAGGCTGCTCACTGACTTCAAACCAATGGGATTAAACTATAGCAGCATGAGAAGTCTTTCTGCATAATGATAAGCAGTCATTTGTAACGGAATAAACAGTCTAATCTATTTCCATCAACTGACTGTTGTGCTATAATATTCATGTAGTGAAGAATACATGGGTGAGATTGCTGGGGATCTGACTGCAGAAACCTTTAGCCAGGGCTGTATTTGCCATGAGGGGATTTGAGTTACATAGTTCATAAGGTTGAAAAAAGACCAGAGTCCATCAAGTTCAATCTATATCCATAATGAGTCCCTACTGATTGATCCAGAGGAAGGCAAAAAACCCTCATCTTAGAGGGAAAAAATTCCTTCCTGATTCCAATATGGCAGTCAGAATAAATCCCTGGCTCACATTTCTGTCCCTATAAATCTAGTATACATAACCAGCGATGTTTTTATTCTCCAAAAATGCATCCAGGCCCTTTTGAACTCTCTTACTGAGTTCACCATTACCACCTGCTCCTCCACCGACTCACTGCTCTACTATATCTTTTTGTACACTGATGCCCAGTACTGTACACAGTATTATGTGTAGTCTGACTGGTGATTTGTACAGTGGTAGAATTATTTCCTTGTCGTGGGCGTCTATGCCCCTTTTGATGCACCTCATGATTTTATTTGCTTTGGCAGCAGCTGCCCGACACTGGTCACTACAGCTAAATTTACTGTTAACAAAGACTTCAAAGTCCTTTTCCACGTCATTCGTCCCGTGTGCTACCATTTAATACATAATCCCAGCCTGTATTTTTACTCCCCATGTGCATCCAGCGATTGCCCCTGGTCCAATCTGGAGCTCACCTCCTCATAAAAGCTGATCAGATTAGTTTGACAAGATCAATCCCTCATAAAGCCATGCTGATATGGGGTCATACATTTATTTTTATCAAGATACTCCAAAATAGCATCTCTTAGATAACCCTCAAACAATTTACATACAACGGTGCTTAAAATAACAGGTCTATAATTCCTTGGGTGACCTTTTGACCCCTTTTTAAATATTGGCACCACATTTGCACCAGTCCTGGGGAACCTACGCTGTCACTATAGAGTCTTTGAATTTTAAAAATAGGGGTCTGTCTATTACATTACTTGAAGGGGTATTCCAGGAAAAAAAAAGAAAATTTTATATATCAACTGGCTTACTTCCATAAAAAAATCTTAATCCTTCCAATAATTATCATCTGTGGAAGTTGAGTTGTTCTTTTCTGTCTGACAACAATGCTCTCTGCTAACACCCCTGTCTGTCTCGGGAACTGCACAGAGTAGGAGAGGTTTGCTATGGGGATTTGCTTCTTCTCTGGACAGTTCCCGAGACAGGTGTCATCAGAGAGTACTTAGACAGAAAAGAACAACTCAACTTCAGCACCTCATAAGTACTGAAAGGATTAAAAAATGTTAATAGAACAAATCTGTTTAACTTTCTGGAGCCAGTATTTATATACGTTTTTTCCTTGATAACCCCTTTAATTCCTTTAGAGCACGGGGGCAAATGCCATCTGGACCTGGTGATTTGTCTATTTTGATTTCTTGTAGGTGGCACTGTACTTCTTCCTGGGATAGACAGGTGACCTGTTCTGGGAAGTTTACCTTATCTCACTGTATTTCACCTGGCATTTGATTTTTCTCTATAAATGCAGTGGAAAAGAATGTGTTTACTATATTTGCTTTTTCCTGATCCCCATCTATAATTTCTTCCTCATCATTTCTTAAAGGGGCAACATTTTCAGTATCTTGCCTCAACC
The DNA here is from genome assembly GCF_029499605.1 of Hyla sarda. NCBI lineage: Eukaryota > Metazoa > Chordata > Amphibia > Anura > Hylidae > Hyla > Hyla sarda. Next base: position 149,646,303 of record NC_079191.1, on the reverse strand, counting down.
AAAACATTGCAGACTCCCTGAAGGGCAGCATGATACATGGGGAGGCCATAAATCATGCTGTCTAGCATCTTCATAGACATAGCCATAGACTCCCTGACCCGCAAATAGCGACTGGATGCAAATGTGGAATGCAAGGCAGTCAGAACTTGGAATGTTGTGGGTATTTGGTAACTGTATAACTTATTATTTTGATTATTATTATTATTAATATTATTAATATTATTACTTTTACATATCAGGTATGTGCTGCTGGTATTCATCAGGATACTGTCAAAAACATATTCTTACCTTTTGTGTCTTACTTTAAACTTAGACATATGAGTAATACCATTTGATTGGTAATTAGATAAATAGATAAAATAGAATACGACCCATTTTTAACAGTGGCTACAAATGTAGAGCCCATTATCTCCTTTTGGAGATTAACCCCTTAAGGACACATGACGTACTGGAACATCATGTGTCCACTCCCGATCTATAACGCAGGGCCACGGCGTGGCCCCACGTCATAGCGGGTCGGGCCCAGCCTCTAACAACGGCCGGGACCCGTGGCTAATAGCGCGCGGCATTGATCGCTAATTGCCGCGCGCTATTAACCCTTTAGACGCGGCGTTCAAAGTTGAACGCCGCATCTAAAGTGAAACCGAAAGCATGCCGGCTAGCTCAGTGGGCTGTTCGGGATAGCCGCGGCGAAATCGCGGCATCCCAAACAGCTTACAGGACAGCGGGAGGGCCCCTACCTGCCTCCTCGCTGTCTGATCGCCGAATGACTGCTCAGTGCCTGAGATCCAGGCATGAGCAGTCAAGCGGCAGAATCATCGATCACCGGTTTCTTATGAGAAACCAGTGATCAATGATAAAGATCAGTGTGTGCAGTGTTATAGGTCCCTATGAGAGCTATAACACTGCAAAAAAAAGTGAAAAAAAGTGAATAAACATCATTTAAACCCTTCCCTATTAAAAGTTTGAATCACCCCCCTTTTCCTTGGTCCTGCTCTTCTGATATAACGCGGGGTTACACAGTAACCCCGCGTCATATCATGGCGGGCCCGGCATCATAGTGAAGCCGGGACCCGCCTCTAATAGCGCGCAGCGCCGATCGCGGCGCCGCGCGCTATTAACCCTTTAGCCGCGCGCTCAGAGCTGAGCCGCGCGGCTAAAAGTGAAAGTGAAAGTTCCCGACTAGCTCAGTCGGGCTGTTCGGGATAGCCGCGGCTAATCGCGGCATCCCGAACAGCTGACAGGACAGCGGGAGGGCCCCTTCCTGCCTCCTCGCTGTCCGATCGCCGAATGACTGCTCAGTGCCTGAGATCCAGGCATGAGCAGTCATGCGGCAGAATCGTTGATCACTGGTTTCTTATGAGAAACCAGTGATCAACATAGAAGATCAGTGTGTGCAGTGTTATAGGTCCCTATGGGACCTATAACACTGCAAAAAAAAAGTGGAAAAAAAAAAGTGAATAAATATCATTTAACTCCTCCCCTATTAAAAGTTTGAATCACCCCCCTTTTCCAATAAAAAAAAAACACAGTGTAAATAAAAATAAACATATGTGGTATCAACGCGTGCGGAAATGTCCGAATTATAAAAATATATCATTAATTAAACCGCTCGGTCAATGGCGTGTGCACAAAAAAATTCCAAAGTCCAAAATAGTGCATTTTTGGTAACTTTTTATATCATTGAAAAATGAATAAAAAGCGATCAATAAGTCCTATCAATGCAAAAATGGTACCGTTAAAAACTTCAGATCACGGCGCAAACAATGAGCCCTCATACCGCCCAATACATGGAAAAATAAAAAAGTTATAGGGGTCAGAAGATGACAATTTTAAACGTATTAATTTTCCTGCATGTAGTTATGATTTTTTCCAGAAGTCCGACAAAATCAAACCTATATAAGTAGGGTATTATTTTAATTGTATGGACCTACAGAATACATATCAGGTGTCATTTTTACCGAAAAATGTACTACGTAGAAACGGAAGCCCCCAAAAGTTACAAAACAGCGTTTTTTTTTCAATTTTGTCGCACAATGATTTTTTTTCCCGCTTCACCATAGATTTTTGGGCAAAATGACTGACGTCATTACAAAGTAGAATTGGTGGCGCAAAAAATAAGCCATCATATGGATTTTTAGGTGTAAATTTGAAAGAGTTATGATTTTTTAAAGGCAAGGAGCAAAAAACGAAAATGCAAAAACGGAAAGACCTCAGGTCCTTAAGGGGTTAAGGACCAAGGGCGTACAGGTACGCCTTTGCTCCCTGGTACTTAAGGACCAAGGGCGTACCTGTACGCCCGTGGGAATTTCGGTCCCCGCCGCGCGCCGGGCGGGGATCGCGCCGGGGTGACTGCTGATAGCTATCAGCAGGCACCCCGCGCAAATGCCCAGGGGGGTCATTAGACCCCCCCCCATGTCGGTGATCGGCGCAAATCGCAAGTGAATTCACACTTGCGATTTGCGCCGATTCCGGGTCATGCGGGTCTATGGTGACCCGGAATAGAAGGGGGATCGCGGGTGTCCTAGACACCCACGATCCCCCTGTAGCGATAGGAGTGAGGTGGCAGGGTTGCCACCCCTCCTATCTCTGCTATTGGTGGTCTAGACGCGACCACCAATAGCAGATCAGGGGCGGAGGGGTTTACTTTCGGTTTCCCCGTCCTGCCCTCCCACAATAGGCGGGGCAGGACGGGGAAACCGACAGGGACCGGCGCCGAAGATCCACTTACCCATCGGCGACGGCAGCGGAGACGATCAGCAGCGGCAGCGGGCGACGATCGGCGGAAGAAGAGGACCGCGACGCAGCTCCCTGGATCCAACGGAAGCCGGTGAGTTACTTAGCAACATCTGGAGGGCTACAGTCTGAGACCACTATAGTGGTCTCTAAACTGTAACCCTCCAGATGTTGCAAAACTACAACTCCCAGCATGCCCAGAGAGCTGTTTAGGCTTGCTGGGAGTTGCAGTTTTGCAACAGCTGGAGGTCTACAGTTTGAGACCACTGCAAAGTGATCTCTATACTGTACACCTCCAGATCTTGCAAAACTACAACTCCCAGCATGCCCAGACAGCAGTTTGCTGTCTGGGCATGCTGGGAGTTGTAGTTTTGCAACATCTGGATGTCCACAGTTTGGAGACCACTATGCAGTGGTCTCTAAACTATAGCTCTACAGATGTTGCAAAACTGCAACTCCCAGCAAGCCTAAACAGCAAACAGCTGTCTCTGCATGCTGGGAGTTGTAGTTGCGATCCCTCCAGCTGTTGCATAACTACATCTCCCAGCATGCCTTTCGGCGATCAGTACATGCTGGGAGTTGAAGTTTTGCAACAGCTGGAGGCACAATGGTTGGAAAATACTGAGTTAGGTAACAGAACCTAACTGAAGGTTTTCCAACCAGTGTGCCTCCAGCTGTTGCAAAAGTACAACTCCCAGCATGCACGGTCTGTCAGTACATGCTAGGAGTTGTAGTTTTGAAACAGCTGGAGGTTTGCCCCCCCATGTGAACGTACAGGGTACATTCACACTGGCGGGTTTACAGTATGTTTTCTGCTTCAAGTTTGGGCTGTGGCAAATTTTTTCACTGCAGTGCAAACTCCTAGCGGTAAATTCACTGTAAACCCGCCAGTGTGAATGTACCCTAAAAACACTACACTTACACATAATAAAGAGCAAAACACAACATATACACCCCCTTACACTGTCCCCCTAATAAAAAATAAAAAACGTATTGTACGGCAGTGTTTCCAAAACAGAGCCTCCAGCTGTTGCAAAACAACAACTCCCAGCATTTACGGACAGCCACTGACTGTCCAGGCATGCTGGGAGTTTAGCAACAGCTGGAGGCACCCTGTTTGGGAATCACTGGCGTAGAATACCCCTATGTCCACCCCTGTGCAATCCCTAATTTAGTCCTCAAATGCGCATGGCGCTCTCTCACTTCGGAGCCCTGTCGTATTTCAAGGAAACAGTTTAGTGCCACATATGGGGTATCTCCGAACTCGGGAGAAATTGTGTTACTAATTTTGGGGGCTTTTTTTCCTTTTACCCCTTATGAAAAAGAAAAGTTGGGGTCTACACCAGCCTGTTAGTGTAAAAAAAAATTTTTTTTACACTAACATGCTGGTGTTGTCCTTTACTTTTTATTTTCACGGGAGGTAAAAGGAAAAAAAGACACCCAAAATTTGTAACGCAATTTCTCCTGAGTACGGAGATACCCCATATGTGGGCGTAAAATGCTCTGCGGACGCACAACAAGGCTCAGGAGTGAGAGCACACCATGTACATTTGAGGCCTAAATTGGTGATTTGCACAGGGGTGGCTGATTTTACAGTGGTTCTGACATAAACACAAAACAATAAATACAGACATGTGACCCCATTTTGGAAACGACACCCCTCACGGAACGTAAGGAGGGGTATAGTGAGCCATAACACCCCACAGGTGTTTGACAAATTTTCATTAAAGTTGGATGGGAAAGTGAAAAAAAAAAAATTTCACTAAAATGCTGGTGTCACCCTAAATTTTTCATTTTCACAAGGGAAAATAAAAAAAAGCCCCCCAAAATTTAAAACCCAATTTCTTCTGAGTAAGAGCATACCCCATATGTGAATGTAAAGTGCTCTATGGGTGCACTACAATGCTCAGAAGAGAAGGAGCGCCATTGGGATTTTGAAGAGAAAATTTGTCCGGAATTGAAGGCCACTTGTGTTTACAAAGCCCCCATGGTACCAGAACAATGGACCCCCCCCATATGTGACCCCATTTTGGAAACTACACCCCTCATGTAATGTAATAAGGGGCGCAGTGAGCATTTACGCCCCACAGGTGTCTGACAGATTTTTGGAACAGTGATCCGTGAAAATGAAAAATGTAATTTTCCATTTGCACAGCCCACTGTCCCAAAGATCTGTCAAACGCCAGTGGGGTGTAAATGCTCACTGCACCACTTATTAAATTCTGTGAGGGGTGTAGTTTCCAAAATGGGGTCACATGTGGGGGGGGGTCCACTGTTCTGGCACCACGGGGGGGCTTTGTAAATGCACATGGCCCCTGACTACCATTCCAAACGAATTCTCTTTCCAAAAGCTCAATGGTGCGCCTCCTCTTCTGAGCATTGTAGTTCGCACGTAGTGCACTTCAGGTCCACTTATGGGGTACCTCCATACTCAGAAGAGATGGGGTTACAAATTTTGGGGGGTATTTTCTGCTATTAACCCTTGCAAAAATGTGAAATTTGGGGGGAAACACACATTTTAGTGAAAAAAAATATATATTTTTTTACATATGCAAAAGTCGTGAAACCCGTGTGGGGTATTAAGGCTCACTTTATTCCTTGTTACGTTCCTCAATGGGTCTAGTTTCCAAAATGGTATGCCATGTGTTTTTTTTTTGCTGTTCTGGCACCATAGGGGCTTCCTAAATGCGACATGCCCCCCGAGCAAAATTTGCTCTCAAAAAGTCAAATATCACTCCTTCTCTTCGGAGCATTGTAGTTCGCCCGTAATGCACTTCATGCCAACTTATGGGGTACCTCCATACTCAGAAGAGATGGGGTTACATATTTTGGGGGGTATTTTCTGCTATTAACCCTTGAAAAAATGTGAAATTTGGGGGGAAACACACATTTTAGTGAAAAAAAAAATATTTTTTTACATATGCAAAAGTTGTGAAACACCTGTGGGGTATTAAGGCTCACTTTATTCCTTGTTACGTTCCTCAAGGGGTCTAGTTTCCAAAATGGTATGCCATGTGGGTTATTTTTGCTGTTCTGGCACCATAGGGGCTTCCTAAATGCAACATGCCCCCCAAAAACCATTTCTGAAAAACGTACTCTCCAAAATCCCCTTGTCGCTCCTTCGCTTCTGAGCCCTCTACTGCGCCCGCCGAACACTTTACATAGACATATGAGGTATGTGCTTACTCGAGAGAAATTGGGCTACAAATATAAGTATACATTTTCTCTTTTTACCCCTTGTAAAAATTCAAAAATTGGGTTTACAAGAACATGCGAGTGTAAAAAATAAAGATTGTGAATTTTCTCCTTCACTTTGCTGCTATTCCTGTGAAACACCTAAAGGGTTAAAACACTTACTGATTGTCATTTTGAATACTTTGGGGGGTGTAGTTTTTATAATGGGGTCATTTGTGGGGTATTTCTAATGGGAAGACCCTTCAAATCCACTTCAAACCTGAACTGGTCTCTGAAAAAAAGCAAGGTTCAAAATTTTGTGAAAAATTGGAAAATTGCTGCTGAACTTTGAAGCCCTCTGGTGTCTTCCAAAAGTAAAAACACGTCAATTTTATGATGCAAACATAAAGAAGACATATTGGAAATGTGAATAAAATAAAAAAATATTTTGAATATCCATTTTCCTTACAAGCAGAGAGCTTCAAAGTTAGAAAAATGCAAAATTTTCAAATTTTTCATCAAATTTTGGGATTTTTCACCAAGAAAGGATGCAAGTTACCACAAAATTTTACCACTATGTTAAAGTAGAATATGTCACGAAAAAATAATCTCGGAATCTGATTGATAACTAAAAGCATTCCAGAGTTATTAATGTTTAAAGTGACAGTGGTCAGATGTGCAAAAAACGCTCTGGTCCTAAGGTGTAAAATGGCCTGGTCCTTAAGGGGTTAAATAAAAATAAACATATATGGTATCGTCCAATATATGGTATATGGTAATGTCCAAATTATAAAAATATATCGTTAATTAAACCGCACGGTCAATGGCGTGCGCGCAAAAAAATTCCAAAGTCCAAAATAGTGCATTTTTGGTCACTTTTTATATCATGAAAAAATGAATAAAAAGTGATCAATAAGTCCTATAAAATAGTACCGTTAAAAACTTCAGATCATGGCGCAAAAAATTAGCCCTCATACCGCCCCATACACGGAAAAATAAAAAAGTTATAGGGGTCAGAATATGACAATTTTAAACGTATAAATTTTCCTGCATGAAGTTATGATTTTTTCTAGAAGTACGACAAAATCAAACCTATATAAGTAGGGTATCATTTTAACCGTAGGGACCTACAGAATAAAGATCAGGTGTCATTTTTACCGAAAAATGTACTACGTAGAAACGGAAGCCCCCAAAAGTTACAAAATGGTGTTTCTTTTTCAATTTTGTCTCACAATGATTTTTTTTCCGTTTCACCGTAGATTTTTGGCCACAATGACTGACGTCAATACAAAGTAGAATTGGTGGCGCAAAAAATAAGCCATAATATGAATTTTTAGGTGCAAAATTGAAAGAGTTATGATTTTTATTTTTTAAAGGCAAGGAGCAAAAAACAAAAATGCAAAAACGGAAAAAAACCCTGTCCTTAAGGGGTTAAAGGGGGATATAAGGGAAATGCAAAGTGTGAACTAGTGAAAATACAGCAATTTTAGTTGTGGGCAGTGCAACTATTGCTTATAATTGGGGAGGTAAATTTGAAAATTTGAGAGTTTTTATTACCTGTAAGAAAAAAACATTGTTTTATGCTTTGATGTGTGAGTGTGGTTGTTTTTTAATTGGATAAACTATAAGACCTATGTACTGTATGTGCGATAAAGTGAACATAAACAATCTATAAGTTCAGATAAAGGATGTCCAAAAGCTATTCAGCTTATACATGAAACACACAAAGGTGATGCTACCTGCAAGAGCCTGGGAGCAGTTTGTATAGACTGCAGTGCAGAAAGAAACTGAAATTGTCCTATGCACCTGGGCGCTAGAAAAGCTCAGTCTAAATGACCATAGTGATCTGAGGATCTAACATTTAGTATGATTACTAGTATAAATTACTTCTATTAAAAAATCTTAATGCTTCCAGTACTTATCAGCAGCTGTTATGATCCACACGAAGTTCTTTTCTTTTTGAATATCATTTCTGCGTGACCACAGTGCTCTCTGCTGACACCTCTTTCCATTTTAGGAACTGTCCAGAGCAGGAGAGGTTTTCTATGTGGATTTGCTCCTTATAAGGATGTTTGATTAAAAAAATTACGAGATGCTTGCTATACTAACAGAAAAACATTATTATCCTTATAAAGCTATCAGCTTGCTAGTAACTAAGATGGTGCCTGTTTCCGGGACTACGCCTGGACACAAGAAGAAGAAGATTTACAGTGCCATAAAAGGAGAAGTAACATCTAACTGAAATGTATGAAGCACATTTTAAAGAGGGTAAACTTCCTAAACTGCCTACTGTTACGCCGAGCGCTCCGGGTCCCCGCTCCTCCCCGGAGCGCTCGCTACACTCTCCCCGCTGCAGCGCTCCGGTCAGATCCACTGACCCGGGGCGCTGCGATTCCGCTTCCAGCCGGGATGCGATTCGCGATGCGGGTAGCGCCCGCTCGCGATGCGCACCCCGGCTCCCGTACCTGACTCGCTCTCCCTCGGTCCTGTCCCGGCGCGCGCGGCCCCGCTCCCTAGGGCGCGCGCGCGCCGGGTCTTTGCGATTTAAAGGGCCACTGCGCCGCTGATTGGCGCAGTGATTCCAATTAGTGTCTTCACCTGTGCACTTCCCTATATCACCTCACTTCCCCTGCACTTCCTTGCCGGATCTTGTTGCCATCGTGCCAGTGAAAGCGTTCCTTGTGTGTTCCTAGCCTGTGTTCCAGACCTCCTGCCGTTGCCCCTGACTACGATCCTTGCTGCCTGCCCCGACCTTCTGCTACGTCCGACCTTGCTTCTGCCTACTCCCTTGTACCGCGCCTATCTTCAGCAGCCAGAGAGGTGAGCCGTTGCTAGTGGATACGACCTGGTCACTACCGCCGCAGCAAGACCATCCCGCTTTGCGGCGGGCTCTGGTGAAAACCAGTAGTGTCTTAGAACTGGTCCACTAGCACGGTCCTCGCCATCCCTCTCTGGCACAGAGGATCCACCTCCTGCCAGCCGGCATCGTGACACCTACTATTATCTTTTCTCTCTGGTCTCATAGCTCCAGCCCATCATCCGCCTCCTGTGGAGTGCCGATTGCCATGCTTAGAGATGTACCCTTTATTCTCTTGGACAAGTATTCGTCCAGTGACGGTAGGGCTCTCTTCCTCAAAGGTACACTTGGCAATACTGCTTACACTTATGCTAACCTTTATGCACCTAACAAAGGTCAAGTTTCTTGGCTCTTAACTCTCTTGGAAAACCTACGGCAGTTTGCAGAGGGACCTATTGTCATAGGTAGAGATCTAAATATAGCCTTATATCCTCTCCAGGACTACTCCAGACACAGCTCCATACACTCTTTTGTGGCATTAGGCCGTCTGAGACGTAAATTTCAAGAACTAGATCTGGTGGACTCCTGGAGACTCCTACATCCCTAAGAGTGTGATTATACATTCTTTTCTGCCCCCCCCCCCCCCCCCCCCCCAGATCGCACCAGAGACTGGGCTAGATTTTTATACATACTAGCCTTCTTACCTGTCTCACCTCGGCTAACATAGTAGGTACGACCACCTTATCTGATCACTCACCTATTGACGCTACAGTTGTTTTCCCTACCTTACCCAGAAGAGACATGACTTGGCTCTTAAATGAAACCCTTCTTGACTCTGCTGACCATATGACAAAACTGTCTTCTCAAATTAGAGAATACTTTGACTTGAATATGACGCCTGACATGTTGGTTCCTTTTATTTGGGAGGCACATAAGGCGTACATATGACGTCTCCTATTTCTTTGGGCAGCTGGGTTAAGAGGGATAAATCTAGGGAGCTAGAACATCTCCTCCCTGAAATTTCTGTTTTGGAACAGCAACATAAACAATCTGGTGCACAGGATGTTTATGAGAACTTAAACTCACTCAGAGATTCTCTGAAAGATCTACTTAACGCGAGGAGCGCTAGATCTTTCCAATTTCGGAAGCAAAAGATCTACACCATGGTGACAAGGGAGGCAAACTGATGACTGCACTGTTACATAAAAAAAGGGAAAAATCGTTTGTCCATATGATTAAAACCCCAGGCGGAGACTCATACCTCTACCAAAGACATAGCTAAAGCCTTCACAGACTAATACTCCTCCTTATATAACTTACCATCCACTACTATGTCCCCACAGGAGAGGTCTGACCAAATTTCTGCTTTCCTAAATAAAATTACTCTCCCACTCCTCGCTCCAGATGACGTGCATGCTTTACTTCAGCCCATCACATTACAGGAAGTTAGAGATACAGTTTGTTCTTATCCCCCCAGGAAAAGCCCTGGTCCCGATGGACTTACGATTCCATGTTATAAGAAATTTTTAGATGTATTGCCCCCGCACCTGACTGACACCGGTAATGATACAATACAGAAATTTAGGTGCACTACTGTGGTAGATGTATACAATGACATTGGCTATCCCTCAACACTGATGTTAAAATTGAGACATTCGCCAGTGTATCCTTATATGAAGGACACACCAGAGCCCGCATACCAACGCCAAGGTTTCTCAAATGGCGCGGGATCTAACGCTAACCTACCTGTGCGTAATAAGCAAAAACCAGGGCCCAGTGGGCAATTACAGTAGCACTAGGCCAACATGCAGCCTGCTCCCAGCGTTTGTGTGGGGTTTAGGTCATGGTTAGATGAGCTCTACGTCCATGGAACTAGTAGAAAACTAAAGTTGTTGTTATTCTATAACCACTTCGTCCAGGAGAATGGCAACATACACCCCTTATATCTACATTCTTGGGAACAAGAATTAGGGTTATTTCTAACGGAGGAGCAGCACCATTCTGTGCTCAGGTGCTCTCATGGCTTCTCACATTGTGTTAAACTACAGGAAAATCATTCCAAATTGCTTACTAGGTGGTACAAAACCCCTGAAGCTTTATTTAGATTTGGATTATCATGTGATAAATTATGCTGGAGATGTAATGCTGCAGTGGGTACATTTGAGCACATATGGTGGTGGTGCCCTAGGATCTGACCCTTCTGGAAAGACTTTGAAGACCTAATAAATATGGTTTGTAGCTGCTCCATTTCTCTCTCCATGGCTATAGTAGCACTGGCTCTCCCCACTGTCTCATATGGACCTTCAGCTGGTTCCTTATCCACAAATATGTTAGCGGCAGCTAAAACTTTAGTGCCATTGCTTTGGAGACAGACAACGCCACCATCCAAAACCCAGTGGATAGACAAGATTAATCAGATATGCCGCATGGAGGAACTGACAAGTTGGCATTCACACACCCATGACAAATTTGAACACATTTGGGGACCATGGCTATCTTATAAACTACGCACCTCCCTACGCACTGATTACACCACTTAGCGGCATCTTGGAACCAACCCCTATAGAGCTGTGGACATAGATTGTTTCTCTCACTTCACATCCCCCTCCCCTCCCCATCCCTGCACCTGTCTTGGGTCTCCCCAAGGCAATATATGACTTTAGCCTGGCCGGGCCCCACAAAAAAAATTGTTCTACATGTACCAATTTCTTCATTTTTACAATGTTTTTGTAGATTTTGTAAGGGCCTATCTACGTGACCCCATATTGTAACATCCTCTATTACATGATATCAGATGGGCTCTGTTTTGCTATTTACTATGTGGCTTTTTGTTTAATAGTTCCATTCAATTTCTTGCCTACTGTGTAGATGACTCTTCCTACCTATGCTCAACTCAGTTTACTTTCTCCAGTTAAGCTATCACATGAAGAAGTAACTCCTGTATGGGATTGTCGAATCGGATAACAGACATTGTCATCTTGTTATGCGGTTCTTTTATCTTTTATCTTAATAAAGAGATTTGTGAAATGTATGAAGAAATGCCTCAGCCGGGGGACATAACGGACATGTCAACAATCTTCTCAACATAAAGAGGAAGCTTGCATTATATAGCTGCAAAACCAAAAGGACAAATGTCCCATACATTGAATCATACTCTCCCCTTTTTCATAACCATATATAAAAGTGTGTTTGAATAAAGCAAGCCAGTGTGCGCTCCAGATTTGGCTGAGCGAGGAGTTTATACCAACTTTGTGTCTGGTGTCAGTTCCTCTTGCTAGCACTCAGCTATTTATCTCCAATTATGGTAACGGCAGTCAATCATGATAGAGACCTAAACAGAGCCACAGACGATCCCTAACACGTGGCGCCCAATGTGGGGCCACACTCAAGGGGACGAGGAGTCCATCGGACCGACACTGAACTCTACCGGGACAACCCAAGACCACCGAAACCGGAGACTGATCACCTCCAAGAGAACACGGTAAGTCTGCTGATTTCTATATGAAACTGTAACTTATCTGTGTCTTGGGTGGCTTTGTGGGAGCCTGGGAACAGCTCTGTCAGTCCCTGAGACTAACCTGGGTGACAGGGCTCCTCCCTGCTGTGTGGCCCCAAGTGAATTGAAGTTGCGAGTGACTGACTGTCTGTTGCAGGTTTGAGGAGAGTGTGAGAGAGCTGAGTAAATTTTGTTCATAATTTTCGGTGCCCATAGGCAATTTGTGATCATCTGCTGAGTGTTGGTAGTAGTTTAACCACTGAGACATTGTGTACTCGTAAATTGCGCTGGAGTAGAAGGGACGGGGAAAAGACCAAACACTGCAGTGATCGGGCATTCCTCTGAGTGAACGCGGTGATAGGGAAGTACACGGTCTCTCACTTCTCTCCTGTTGAAGGTACAAACACATAGCATGATGGAAAACCTCCGATTTAAAGGTAGAGACTCCATCCTCCTTGGGCGCGAGGAACCTTGTGACTTGGTCTAGAGTTGAGAGGGGAAGAAACACCTTAATAAGATGAAGAAGTTAATGTCTTATTGCGCCCGGAACAGTGGGCTAAAGCTCTGAAAGACAAAAAAGGGAAGTTGGGGGATAATGGAATGTTGTTAAATACTCAAGCATGGCATAGAGTAGCTTGTGCAATTGTGAAAGAGGGATACATGGAGGAAGAGGGTAGAGACAGGAAAGGGGCAGTTAGTGGATACAGATATTATAAAGAGAAAGATCCCCCACTGCCCTATAATGGCGACGAAGAGGGTTATTGGGTGTGTTCTCATTGTGGCCAGCAGGATCCACCCCCAATTGAGAAGTTTGTTTCCTGTGGCCAAGCCCGGCCCCCAAATGCATCCAAGTGCACCCAACGGAGATCCCACCCTTGCAGGAAACCCACCCACTGCCACCGGTAGCCCGCCCACTGCACCCAGAAGTTCCCAAACCGGAATCTCTCAGTACACCCAAGCCCTCTACGGGCCTCTATCCGGTACTCACTCCCAAAGGTTCCTATTATGTCCCAAGAGACCAGATGATTACTCTCCTCCCTAATTTGCTCTAAACCGGAGGCATCCCATCTCTGGATAGCTTCCTTAATATCCCGGCCTTCTGCCAAGAAATGCAGCGACGGAGAAACCAACTGGAACCGGAAGAGGGCCCAAATGATGCCCAAAGTTGCCACAAGGCTTCCCCTCACACACCGCATCCCATGATGCCTACTATAGTCGGATTTAAATCACCCCCTGATAACCCCATTGGATCGGAATTAGGAGAGAGCAAATTAAATCCTGACCCACAAAAATGGGAACCAATACTGTGTATACAGCTGTGGCCAGAGACCATCCTGACAGTGGGCCTCGGTTCCATGGAGATGCAAAGGGTGTCTGCAATAGTTAACCCTGCCAATGAGGACCTAATGCATGGAGGGGGTATAGCCAGGTCACTGGTGGAAGTGGACAGGCCCTCCATACAATGGGATAGCAACAAAATTGTGGAAGAAAAATGAAGAATATCAGTGTCCGACCTGGCCCTCACGGGTTCAGGTAATCTGCCATGTCACCTCATGATACATGCTTTGCATGACCAATTGTGCTTTGTAATGAAAGCTCTAATTTTACCATAAAATTTATGGCAAACCCCCAAAAAATCTTTTTTAGGCAGGAAATTTAAATGAAAACCACAAATTTTGCACATTTTGGAGGGTTTTGTTTTTGCACTGTACACTTTACGGTAACAATGACATGTGTTCTTTATTCTGTGGGTCAATATGATTGAAATGATATCCATGGATAGATACTTTTATATTTTTGTACCACTTAAAAAAAATCTAAAACTTTTTGTACAAAATCAGTAATCTAAAATGCCCTATTTTGACCACCTATAACGTTTTCATTTTTCTGTATATAGCGCGGTTTGAGGGCTAATTTTTTGCGCCGTCATCTGTACTTTTTATCGATACCACATTTGCATATATAAAACTTTTAGATAATTTTTTATTATTTTTTTTTATAAAATGTGACAAAAAAGCAGCACTTTTTTATTTTTTTTTATTTTTTACGTTTACGCCACTCACCGTACAGGATCATTAACATTATATTTTGATAGTTCTGACATTTACGCATGTGGCAATACCAAATATGTTTATTAAAAAAAATTACGCTTTTTGGGGGTAAAAGGGGAAAAACTGACTATTTTAAATTTGATTGGGGAAGGGGATTTTTCACTTTTTTTTACTTTTTATTTTTACATTTTTCAACTTTTTTTTTTTTTACACTTTTTAGGTCCTCAAAGGGGACTATCTATAGCAATCATTTGATTGCTAATACTGTTCAGTGCTATGCATAGGACATAGCACCGATCAGTATTATCGGTGATCTTCTGCTCTGGTCTGCTCGATCTCAGACCAGAGCAGAAGACCCCGGGAGACGGCCGGAGCCAGGTGAGGGGACCTCCGGTCGCCATGCTGGATGATTGGATTGCTGCGGCAGCGCTGCGGCGATCCGATCATCCATTCAAAGTACCGCACTTCCGCAGATGCCGTGATCTGTATTGATCACAGCATCTGAGGGGTTAATGGCAGACATCCGTGCGATCGCCGATGACGGACATTACCGGTGGCTCCCCGGCTGCTGTTAGCAGCTGGAACCTGCCGTGTATGATGCGAGCACCGTTCCGATGCTCGCGGTCATACAAAGGACGTAAATGTACGTCCTGGTGCGCGAAGTCCCGCCAAGCAAGGATGTACATTTACGTCCGTGGTCGTTAAGGCGTTAATAGAAGTAATTTACAAATCTGTTTAAGTTCCTGGCACCAGTTGATTACATTTTTTTTTTCCAGTGGAGTACCCCTTTAAGGAATTTCTTATGGGTGAATAGCAGCCACTGGGACCAATCACCTGTGACTACATACCTGGGTCCTAGCGGCATTTTTAAGCTATGATCTTATCAGAGTAATTCACATTGTCCCTGCATTGCACTGCCTAGTGTCTAGTGCTGCAATTACTATTTTTCTATCTGGATGGGGATTTGAGTTGGACTGATTTGTTGGTTACATGCTTGGCACTGCTACATGTAGAGACAGGGTGGCTGGTATCCTAGTGGTTGCATCTAAACCCCTTTGAATGAGTTGGTTTAGTATCTGTCTTTCTTCTATCTTTTGCTAGTTTGGAGTCACAGTCATAGACTATCATAGACCATATATAGTCTATTTTTGGCTACATTTCACCTGTTTTATTATGTAAATGGGGGAAATCTTTTTTTATAAGTGAAATATCCAGATCTTCATGCATGAGCTCAGAGGTCCAGGGTCATACTATTTCCATAATAAAGTCTGTGGGCTTAAAGAAAAGAAATATTGAAGCATTCGGCATAACTTGCCATTAATAGCAATGGTTATTAATGATGAATACAAGGATTGAAACAGCATTAACAGTTCTCCATTTTTCATTTTACATGGTTATTTGGTCGCTTCAGGGACATTACTTAGGAGCAATTTATTTTTCCTTTCCTCCTTCTAATAATGAAATAAGATTAATATGGTAGTAGGCCTATAAATGAGATTAACTGTCATTTTCTAGTGTAAGGAGGACGCAGCATGGACATAGATGTGTATCTCCCACAAATCCATTATGTTTTAGGTTCAAGGATAAGGCAACTGTACAGTAATTGGATGTATTCAGACAGCATCAGCAGACGTAGGTCTATTTCTCAGTAGAAAGATATGACACGTACAGCACTGAAATGTTTTGTAGAAAAGTAGTATAGGAAAGTCATTATTTGACATAATTTCATTGTCTATTTCTGACATTTAATTGGTTCTGTTGCCCAAAGGGGATTGTAAGTCTTTGTTTCTAATAAAGTCAAGCCTGCAAGTATAAATGATTCAGTGTTATTCATTTCTTGTACATAACTGCAGATGCCCTGTCTACCTCTGACCTAAAAATAGAACTATCTAATGGAAACGCAAACCTCCTCATTAGAGCTAATAGACTCATTCCGGGCTGGACAATTACCATTTACATCTTGCAAATACATTATCTCCTCAAAATGTCAAGGATTTCTTGTTGATGTAGTACGATTATAGAATATTTAACACCTTGTTGCTAATGCATATAATGGTTCATTAACACTAAGCTCAGAACTGTCAGTAGAATTTGGTAGAGCGGTGTTCTTTGCATGGCACCTATTGATTTTTAGAGCTGTGGCTGCTTGGCTATTAAAAGAGTCAAATTAAGACTAATTACAAAGCAAAAAGGCTTTAGTTAACACCACAAATACAAACATTATTTGAAATCACTGTTTTACCTAAAACACAAATCCTATGTACAAGAAAACAAATACAAAAGCTGCCATTTATATGTCAATAAGTGATAGGGTTCTCTAAAAATTATCCTATCACAGGGTATGCCAGTGGGGAAATCTGATAGCAAGTGTTGAGTTCCACTGCAGTGCTACCAGAGGGGAAATAAAGCGTTCATGTGCCCGCTAGAATTATTTGGAAGTCTGTGTAATGCTTAAAGGGGTACTCGGCCCCTAAGATAGGGGATAAGATGTTTCTCCTGCAGCACCCAGTGTCATTTGCTGCACAGAGCGAAGATTGCTCCGTGCTAATGACTCATGATACAGGGGCCAGAGTATCGTGATGTCATGCCCCGCCCCCTCAATGCAAGTCTATGGGAGGGGACATGGCAGTTGCCATGCCCCCTCGCATAGACTTGCATTGAGGGGGTGGGATGTGACATCACGAGGGGGCGGGGCCATAACATCATTATACTCCGGCCCCTGTATTGTGAGTGCAGCTGATGACAAGCGGGTTCCCAGCGGCGGGACCCTCACGATCAAACATCTTAACCCCTATCGTTTGGATAGGGGAATAAGATGTCTAGAGGCGGAGTACCCCTTTAAAAATGCAAGGTCCTCTAAAGAGAGCCATTGTTTTCTGTAACTGGAAAAGGCTATGAATTTTGGCGTCTATTTCACAAAACAATTTTAAAGGGAGTCTGTTTAACCCCTTAACGACGCATGACGTATATTTACGTCCTGCGGCGGCTCCCGCGATATGAAGCGGGATCGCGCCGCGATCCCGCATCATATCGCGTCGGTCCCAGCGCAGGACGTAAATATAAAAATTGTAAAAAAAAAGTGTTAATAAAGGTCATTTAACCCCTTCCCTAATAAAAGTTTGAATCACCCCCCTTTTCCCATAAAAAAAAATAAAACAGTGTAAAAAAATGAAAATAAACATATGTGGTATCGCCGCGTGCGTAAATGTCCGAACTATAAAAATATATCATTAATTAAACCCCACGGTCAATGGCGTACGCGCAAAAAAATTCCAAAGTCCAAAAAAGCGTATTTTGGTCACTTTTTATACTATTAAAAAATGAATAAAAAGTGATCAAAAAGTCAGATCAAAACAAAAATCATACCGATAAAAACTTCAGATCATGGCGCAAAAAATGAGCCCTCATAACACCCTGTACGTGGAAAATAAAAAAGTCAGAAGATGACAGAAGTGCGACAAAATCAAACCTATATAAGTAGGGTATCATTTTAACCATATGGACCTACAGAATAATGATAAGGTGTAATTTTTACCGAAATATGCACTGCGTAGAAACGGAAGCCCCCAAAAAATACAAAATGGCGTTTTTTCTTCGATTTTGTCGCACAATGATTTTTTTTTTCCATTTCACCGTGCATTTTTGGGTAAAATGACTAAAGTCACTGCAAAGTAGAATTGGCGACGTAAAAAATAAGCCATAATATGGATTTTTAGGTGGAAAATTGAAAGGGTTATGATTTTTAAAAGGTAAGGAGGAAAAAACGAAAGTGCAAAAATGGAAAAACCCTGAGTCCTTAAGGGGTTAATGGTTTTACATAGTTTAACTAATCACAGCACAGGTAAGGGTCAAAAGCACCTTTATAGGCATACCTTTAGATTTGTCAATATTTTGCTTTTGAGCTAATCAATTTGCATTTGTTTTGATGTGTAAATAAGCAGCAAGTGCCCACAGGGGGTGATTGCTACAAGTGTCCAGCATCTCCATCCCCTAATGATACTCTCCTTCTCCTCCTGCTCTGATTGACAGCTTCTGTGCTGTGGGCTGTACGGGATAGTGATGTTAATCAAATGATCAAAGAGAAAAGAAAGCTGCTGCAAGACTTTTGGACTTTTCCTCACATGATAAATCACTGGTTCATTCTATCGACATCGGCAAACCTGGTCAACATTTCTCTAATGTGTTTGGCTAGCCTAGATGTATGGTCACACATACAGTTACAGAGTATGTTACCTTTCACCATTTTTTTTGGCACTGATACACTTCACTTTATACAGTACAGACCAAAAGTTTGAACACACATTCTCATTCAGAGTTTTCTTTATTTTCATGACTATGAAAATTGTAGATTCACACTGAAGGCATCAAAACTATGAATTAACACATGTGGAATTATATACATAACAAAAAAGTGTGAAAATATGTGATATTCTAGGTTCTAGCCACCTTTTGTTTTGATTACTGCTTTGCACACTCTTGGCATTCTCTTGATGAGCTTCAAGAGGTAGTCACCTGAAATGGTCTTCCAACAGTCTTGAAGGAGATCCCAGAGATGCTTAGCACTTGTTGGCCCTTTTTGCTTTCACTCTGCAGTCCAGCTCATCCCAAACCATCTCGATTGGGTTCAGGTCCGGTGACTGTGGAGGCCAGGTCATCTGGTGCAGCACCCCATCACTCTCCTTCTTGGTCAAATAGCCCTTACATAGCCTGGAGGTGTGTTTGGGGTCATTGTCCTGTTGAAAAATAAATGATGGTCCAACTAAACGCAAACCGGATGGAATAGCATGCCGCTGCAAGATGCTGTGGTAGCCATGCTGGTTCAGTATGCCTTCAATTTTGAATAAATCCCCAACAGTGTCACCAGCAAAGCACCCCCACACCATCACACCTCCTCCTCCTCCACACCAGCACACCTGTGAAGTGAAAACCATTTCAGGTGACTACCTCTTGAATCTCAATAAGAGAATGCCAAGAGTGTGCAAAGTAGTAATCAAAGCAAAAGGTGGCTACTTTGAAGAACCTAGAATATGACATATTTTCAGTTGTTTCACACTTTTTTGTTATGTATATAATTCTACATGTGTTAATTCATAGTTTTGATGCCTTCAATGTGAATCTACAATTTTCATAGTCATGAAAATAAAGAAAACTCTGAATGAGAAGGTGTCCAAACTTTTGGTCTGTACTGTATGTGTACCATTTCTGATTATTATGGATCAGGCTGGAAATAACTGTAATGTATTGAGATCTTGTCAGCTATGGGTTCTGAGATACCACCCATTATTTACTTTACTTTAATTATTAATTTACTTATATTGTCTGTGGAGTTTATCATTTAATGACTGTATATATTTGTTGCCTGATTAAAGGAGATATTAAATCCCCTCTAGGTGTGCTATAGGGATTTTCTCCTACTCTGGACAGTTCCTAAAATGGACAGAGGTGTCAGCAGAGAGCACTGTTGTCAGACAGAAAGGAAATTCAAAAAGAAAATAACTTCTTGTGGAGCATACAGCAGCTGATACGTACTGGAAGGATTAAGATTTTTAAATAGAAGTAATTTACAAATCTGTTTAACTTTCTGGTACCAGTTCATAAAAAAATAAATAAAATAAAAATGTTTCCAGTGGAGTACAGTGTACATGATGTACATTAATGAGTGAAAATTTAATTTAGCCATTGTAGCATTTCATTTGAAGTGAAGTGGCCTGGATATACTGTGGCACTCTAAAATGCTGCAGAACCCCTGGATATTACCAGCTAGCAACCAGCATGAATACTGTTCTACAACCTACTCCTTAAATGTTTGATAGAGCTTCAGTGCAATCATTTATTCAATTGGTGACTGGTATAAGAGAAATTCCTGTTTATAATTACCAAGCTTCAGGCAGTTCTCTGGCTATGAACTGCATATATAATGTGAGCATACTGAAAAATCGGTTCTGCTTTAACCCCTTAAGGACGCAGCCCATTTGGGCCTTAAGGACGCAGAAAATTATATTTTTACGTTTTAATTTTTTCCTCCTCGCCTTCAAAAAATCATAAAATCTTTTATATTTTCATCCACAGACTAGTATGAGGGCTTGTTTTTTGCACGACCAGTTGTCCGTTGTAATGCCATCACTCTCTAACATAAAATGTATGGCACAACCAAAATAGTATTTGTGTGGGGAAATTAAAAAGAAAACCGCAATTTTGCTAATTTTGGAAGGTTTCGTTTTCACGCTGTACAATTTATGGTAAAAGTGACATGTGTTCTTTATTCTTTGGGTACGATTAAAATGATACCTGTGATAACATATTTTTCTATTACTGTTGTGCTTAAAAAAAATCACAAACTTTTTAACCAAATTAGTACGTGTTACGCCGAGCGCTCCGGGTCCCTGCTCCTCCACGGAGCGCTCGCGGCGTTCTCCTCTCTGCAGCGCCCCGGTCACACTCGCTGACCGGGAGCGCTGCACTGTCCCTGTCGGCGGGGATGCGATCCGCGTAGCGGGAGACGCCCGCTCGCGGGTCGCATCCCAATCTACTCACCTGTCCCGTTCCCCGGCTGTCACGTCCTGGCGCGCGCGGCTCCGCTCTCTAGGGTGCGTGCGCGCCGGCTCTCTAAGATTTGAAGGGCCAGTGCACCACTAATTGGTGCCTGGCCCAATCAGTGTAATTAGCTTCCATCTGCTCTAGGCTTATTTAAACCCACTTCCCCTTCCTGTCCTTGCCGGATCTTGTTACCTCAGTGCCTAGTGAAAGCGTTTTTGTGTATGCCCTTACCAGTGTTACCAGACCTTCTGCCGTTGCCCTTGACTACGAACCTTGCCACCTGCCCTGACCTTCTGCTACGTCTGACCTCGCCTCTGTCTAGTCCTCCTGTCCC
The DNA here is from genome assembly GCF_029499605.1 of Hyla sarda. Taxonomy (NCBI): domain Eukaryota; kingdom Metazoa; phylum Chordata; class Amphibia; order Anura; family Hylidae; genus Hyla; species Hyla sarda. The sequence goes on along the minus strand of NC_079191.1, from coordinate 149,625,178 downwards.
ACGCCACTCTCAGCAGTCAGTGAGGTTGAGCCGCTACCGGTGGACCCGACCTGGTTGCTACCGCCGCAGCAAGACCATCCCGCTTTGCGGCGGGCTCTGGTGAAAACCAGTAGCAACTTAGAACCGGTCCACGCCTATCCCTCTCTGACACAGAGGATCCACCTCCAGCCTTGAATCCTGACAGTACGTTTAAGATCCCCCTTTTGAAGACCTATAACTTTTTTTTCGTATAAGCAGCGGTATGAGGGCTCATTTTTTGCGCCGTGATCTGTACTTTTTATTGATCCCATATTTGCTTATATAAAACTTTTAATACATTTTTTATTAATTTTTTTTGGGAATAAAATGTTATAAAAAAGCAGCTATTTTGGACTTTTATTTTTTACGTTCACGCCGTTCACCGTACGGTATCATTAACATTTTATTTTAATAGTTCAGATATTTACGCACGTGGCGATACCAAATATGTATATAAAATATATTTTTTTTTACACTTTTTGGGGGTGAAACAGGGAAAATGGGGCAATTTACATTTTTATTGGGGGAGGGGGTTTTCACATTTTTTTTACTTTATTTTTTTAGTTTTATTTTTACACTTTAATAGTCTTCATAGGGGACTATTTAAAGCAATCACTCGATTGCTAATCCTGTTCAGTGCTATGTAGAGGACATAGCACTGATCAGGGTTATCGGTCATCTTCTGCTCTGGTCTGCGGGAAGGCAGATCAGAGCAGAAGACTCCCGGAAGACAGCGGAGGCAGGTGAGGGGACCTCCGGCTGCCGTACTGGATGATTGGATCCAATTAAGTGACCGCGATGCTGCAGATGCCGTGATCAGTATTGATCAAAGCATCTGAGGGGTTAATGGCGAACATCCGCGGGATCGCAGATGTCCCCCATTACCGTCAGGTCCCTGGCTGTGATCAATATATATAAAATTCCCAGGAGAGCAGCACAACCAGAGATGAAAATGTAGCTTGAAGGTGCACGCTGAGTAGGAGCCTTGGTGAGGGGTTCCCAGCTTAGATAAATCCAGATAACCGTAGCACACAAAAAGTAAGTGCAAAAAAGATTTCTTGCATCATTCCAGTGTATACAGAGCATCGTTTCTGCAACCTCTCATCGCCATTTTCAAGCTCAACTAAGTGACCCTCAGTGCATTCTTAAATACATTAGTTAAATATATAATTGCATGATAGCATGATGCATGTACAGTGTAATTCGCACGAATCATATCCATACTTTCATAGACATTAATACATTATTATATACGTGCTTCATAAAATTGTGATCCAGATTATAGCTGGAGTGCTTCCATACATGTGATTCCTCCCAGTGAATGTGATTAAGTGGGAAGATGCTTGAAAATTGCAATGCTTGAGTATTTACATATTATAAGGAGCATAAAGCACTTACCCAACAGAGAAAACTGTATGGCATACATCGTGCTGTACTCAGCGTGGCGTGGCAGTGAGAGCGCAGCTGTACGCAGCACAACCAATCAGATGCGCACTCGCGCACAGCCAATAAGGTTGCACTTTCATTGTGAAGAAATGTAAAGTTACAGGGCGTGCGTACTGGTGTCGGTAAGCATTCCTGAGCCATATTTGTTAAGGTAAAAATGACCACATTTCGGAGAATATATGTAGATGTAATGTATTATAATGTCGTGGGTCCCGTGTCCCTTTGCGTGGGGCTCACAGCAGATAGAGCTGGCATGGCTCATATTCCCCACAGCTAGTTGATGAGCTGTGGGTATACACATACAGAGAACCAATGAATGAACACCAGCCGCTGTGTGTGTGAGATAATGAGCAGACTGGCATCTGTCAGATTACAGGTGCCACTGGAAGTAGTTAGCTGATCAACCCAGCACACTTGTGTAGAAAAGTCAACTCCTAAGCATACATACATGTGTAAAGAGACATGCAAAACAATACAGGATGACATCAATACCCTACACATGTCTAGAATAATTTCATACAAATGTCCGGACACAAGATTAATGAATACAAAAATCCCAATACTAAAAGTGACATCCTAAGATAGTATACAAGTAGGATATGGATAAATATATATATATATATATATATATATATATATATATATATATATACAGTGGGGATTAAAAGTTAGGGCACCCCAGGAAAAAAATTGTATTAATGTGCATAAAGAAGCCAAGGAAAGATGGAAAAATCTCCAAAAGGCATCAAATTACAGATTAGACATTATAATAATATGTCAACAAAAGTTTGATTTTATTTCCATCATTTACACTTTCAAAATAACAGAAAACAAAAAAATGGCGTCTGTAAAAGTTTGGGCACCCTGCATAATTTATAGCATGCACTGCCCCCTTTGCAAAGCTGAGACCTTGCAGGATTGTGAGAAAAACTATTCAAAACTCTCATTTGACTGCACAATCCCTCCAAAAAGATCTGTCAGACACTGGAGTTGTGGTACACTATTACAAGTGGTACAAATATGGTCTTCATGGAAAAGTCATCAGAAGAAAACCTCTTCTACGTCCTCACCACAAAAATCTTTGCAAATGAACATATAGACAAGCCTGATGCATTTTGGAAACAAATTCTGTGGACCGATGAGGTTAAAATTGAACTTTTTGGCCGGAATGAGCAAAGGTACGTTTGGAGGAGAAGGGGAACAGAATTTAATGAAAAGAACCTCTGTCCAACTGATAAGCATGGGGTTGGATCAATCATGCTTTGGGGTTGTATTGCAGCCAGTGGCACAGGGAACATCTCACGAGTAGAAGGAAAAATGGATTCAATAAAATTTCAGCAAATTTTGGATGCTAGCTTGATGCCATCTGTGAAAAAGCTGAAGTTAAAGAGAGGATGGCTTCTACAAATGGATAATGATCTTAAACACACCTCGAAATCCTCGGGGGATTACATCAAGAGGCATAAACTGAAGGTTTTGCCATGGCCTTCACAATCTCCTGACCTCAACATAATTGAAAATCTATGAATATACCTTAAAAGAGCAGTGCGTGACAGACAGCCCAGAAATCTCAAAGAACTGGAAGACTTTTGTAAGGAAGAATGGGCAAAGATACCTCAAACAAGAATTGAAAGACTCTTGGCTGGCTACAAAAAGCGTTTACAAGCTTTGATACTTGCCAAAGGGGGCAGTACAATATATTAACTCTGCAGGGTGCCCAAACCTTTGCAGACACAATTTTTTTGTTTCCTGTTATTTTGAAAGTGTAAATGATGGAATTAAAATCTAACTTTTGTTGACATATTATAAGAATGTCTAATCTGTAATTTTATGCCTTTTGAAGATTTTTCCATCTTTCCTTGACTTCTTTATGCACATTAATACAAATTTTTACCTAGGGTGCCCAAACTTTTGATCCCCACTGGCTACCAGGTATCATCGCATCTGCTCCAACCCTGATGACAGAGACCTGCACCTACAAACACTGTCCGAGAAATAAATAAAAAAGATACAAACCTAGGACAATCAATAGGAAAATACACTCAGCCCTTCAAACACCACGGGAACACCTGCTACAATACAGAGAGATACAACCATCACCACGCGTACCACTGGTAGCCACATACAATCCAGCTCTTGAAGAAATACGAAAAATTATCAAGGACCTACAGCCGATATTGGCCGAAGATGAGATGCTAAAAGAAATCTTCCCTGAACCTCCCATCTTGGCCTTCAGACAACCACACAATTTAAAACAAAAGCTGGTTAGCCGAAAATGACCTACAGAAAGAACAGACACAGAGAATGGGACCAAACCCTGCAACAAACCACGCTGCAAACTCTGCCAACATATCTGCACCAAGATGGAAGCCACCCACAACAACAAGACATATAACATTAGGGGACTATACTCCTGCACATCCCCAAATGTGGTCTACATGATACAATGCACTAAGCGTGACATGGGATGCTACATTGGTGAAACTAGACGGAAACTCAACGAAAGGATGAATCTACACAGACCTTCCATCAACCGCCATAAAGAAAAGGACTACTGCACCCCAGTTGGACACCATTTTACCCAAACAGGCCACTCCATACATGACCTTACAATCAAGATACTGAGAGGGAACTTCAAAAACACACAAGAGAGAAAGACATTTGAAGCCAAAATGATACTGTTTTTTGATTTGAAAAACAGGGGACTTAATGGGGATTTGAGCTTCTTATCTCATTATCAAAATTTCTTATAACCTGTGCTGTACTGGGTTCTCTTATAACCTACACTGTGTTCTCTTTTACATCTCACTATGTCCTGCTTAATTCCCAGTCTCTCCCCTGCTCCCCCCTCCCTCCCCCTTTTTCTCATCCTTATCTATTTAGTCTATGTTCCTATAGCAGGACAATTTATGGCCAATCTTAGTGTGAATTCTCCACATCTATTGTCTTAACCCCTGCATATTTGTGAGATGTAACCTGTGTCTTCTTACTTGTGAGCTTAGATTTGCTTTGGACTTGATAAAGGGAGGAATCCCGAAAGCTTGTCTCTACAAAATGCTGTTAGTCCAATAAAAAAAGGTATTACAAGATACTGCAACATTTTATGATTTGCATCTGCATCACTGGACTAATACAGCTACTCAAATTTACTATATATATATATATATATATATATATATATATATATATATATATATATATATATAGTAGGTTTTGTAACAATCACACCTGGCCAGGCATCACATACTGCGCTCTGGCCACTTAATAGCTGCAGGGACCATGACAATCGACTACAGCCTCAGCAACCACACCTTCCGGGGCTTTATAAAGCTTCAGTCTATTTATTCACTTTATTTGTGGTGTTCCAGAGAAGAACACCTTTACTACCTGAGCTCTGTTGGGTGGTTAATATCCCCAGTGCCTATCATTGATGTGTTCTGAGGTAAAAAAAAATGTCTATATTTGTATTTTTCCACTGTGCCTATAACTGTTTTTTGAGAGTTAATTGGTTTTCCTCTGTAAAATACTAGTTAGTGGCCACAGCAACAGCCCTTAGCCAATCAGGTTGAATTCACCCCTCCTCCAGTCAGGCCTCATAAGACAGGGAGGAGCCTTAGCCAGAGGTGAGGAGAAATCCCCCAACTGCTGTCTCCTGCTCTTGTACATCATGTGAGTAGGCCTCAAGTGTTGTCCATCTGAAGCTGAACTTCTTTCAGTCCTCTCTGTCAAGGATTTAGGGATAGGTGTGGATATCCTTTGGGCCACACCTATCCATCATATTCTTCCTGGTGGTATGTACTACAAAAGAAACTCGTCTGTGAAAAATTCAGTTTGTGTCTGTCATCTCCTGTCAACTTTTGTCAAGCGTCACTGGTCGGTGTAAAGTCCTGAGTCAAGTCAGGGGTAACGTCCTGGTTGCCGCCTACCGCAGCAAGACCATCCCGCTTTGCGGCAGACTCTGTTGAAAACCAGTGGCACCTTAGACTCCGCTCCCTGGCATGGCTCACATCATCATCCACACAGACCTGCAACCATGTGAGGGCGGAAGTGGTACCCCAGAAGGCTTCAGTGATGTCATGCCTGCTGGGAAATGGCCACTTCCTACTGCTGGGAAATTGTACTATGCGAGCAAGAAGAAAGGTAAGATACACAGCTTTTTAAAGCTCTGAAATTGTTTTTAAGGGCAGGAGGGGTGTAAGGAGTAGTTAGGGAATTTGGCCTGACGTAGTTGAGAACAGTTTATTTAGTGACAGTTTCTTTTTACGGCCAAAATGGGCTGTGTCCTTAAGAAGTACTTTTTCCTATATGTAGTGTATTATATATACCAATTCCTCCAATGTTACACATGCCCATTCAAAAAAACTTTCCAACACTGTATACACTCCCCATATCTTTATTCTTTGCAGTCCCCTCAGCCAACAAACAAATCACCACAACAGAAGGGAACAAAAAATTTTTTTTTAAAGTTCATAAATTCTTAGCAGTCATCCATTCCAATACTTCTTTAGGTGGTTAGGAGATAATAATCACTGTATCCTGATGTACTATAACTAGTGTGACCAGAAAAGTTGAAAAATATGACAGAACAGTTTAGCGCAGCCTTTCTTAACCTCACTGCAACTTGACATATTGTTGAGTCTCTTTTGATTAGTCAGAAAAAGTGAAAACTTTGTGCTGTTTTCTGAAAGAAGACATTTTCTCTATAAACCCTATATGCCTTCTCTGCCCTATTTACAAAAGGGCAATAGTTCTAGAGTAGTATAAAACTATAAGGTGTCGCAGTACAAATACTGAAAGCAGAAGAGTAGTAATAGAATAAGTCAAGGTCAGAATACACAGGGATAAAGAAATACACAAACTAGTGTAGAAAATTAACTCTCACAAAATCACAAGCAGCCTTTTGAGGGTGTTGTATGTGGACTACTGTGACATGAATGGTTTGTGATGCCAGGAGTGTAGTATAAACTGGTGTGTGAAGATGTTGGTGGTAGTTGTCCTGCAGATTATGGTCACTTATCACAGCTCCATAGGAAGTCATCAGCATCCAAGCACTGGGAAATAATTCCTCAAATGCAGGGACTTTAAATAAAGAAATTTGCAAGTTTACAATACAAAGATAACAGTTCAAGTTCTGGAGACAAATTTAAACTGGTACCCTGAACATAGTGAAAAGCCACAGTCACAGTTTACTGGAGATGCTGGGACTTGCACTATTTGTGAAGACACTCTAGGCTGGCATGACTCCACACAGGTTGCTGGGATGTGGCATGGCACAAAAGGAAACTGGCAAGACGTGGGCAAGGTAGCAGTAGGTCAGGGCAGGCAGCACAGGTGCAGGGTCAGGAAACAGAACAAGGATCAGGTACACAGATATCAGGAACACAGAAACACAGTAGCTTTCTCTAGGGAACAAAGATCCGGCTGGGAACAATGGGAGGAGATGATACTTAAAAACAGGGTGCAGGTGTAGACACTTAATTAAATGAGTACTAGCCCTTTAAATGTAAAGCTCCGGTGTGCGCGCGTCCTAGGAGGCGGGGGCACGCGCGCCGGGGCTACGAGACCAAAAAGACCAGGGAGGTGAGTGTCAGGCTGCGATTTGCATGTGGGTTCGTCCCGCAATGCGAATCCCAGCCCCGCCATCAGCGGGGACATGACAAGAGAGCACTTACGGCCAGCGTGTCTGGCCATAGCACAGATGTTACGGTACCCCCCTTTGGTCTCCCCCTCTTCTTTGGAACTCAGAAAGTTCCCCACTACATGAGACCAAGGGGTTTCTTGAATGGGCAAAGGCTGTAAGGGACTTACAGGTTTCTGTCGTGGAGTCTTCCATTTTCTAAGGTGACCAACTGGCAAAGAAGAATGTCTCCAATTCAAGACTGGAGGCACAGAAGATATCACAGGAGGAACATTATGCCTTGCCGTGAAGTCCAACAGTCCGACATCGGAGGATCCTGAAAGTGCGTTGGCTCTGAAGGTTTTTATTAGCAGGTCTAAGAGGAGGCACAAGACAGTGATCTTGACAATATTGTCCCCAGCATGGGATTTCACCAGATTTCCAGTCAAGTTGTGGAGAATGACGTTGAAACCAAGGAAGACCAAGAAGTAGCTCTGAAGTACAATGTGGTAGCACATAAAACAAATTTTTTTCCTTATGCAAATCACTCACTTGCATGACGAGGGGTTCAGTGCGGTATTGCACCTTACAGTTCAGATTTTGTCCATTAACAGAAGAAATGTAGAACTGTTGACAAGACGCGTCACTGGAAGACGGTGTTTATGGACCTGACAGGCAACAATAAAGTTGCCAGCGGAACCAGAGTCCAAAAAAGCAGAAGCGATGAAAGAAGTCTTGGCAGAGGTAAACACTTGAACCAAAACCAAAGAGAACACAACGGAGTCATTTCAACAAAACGTATGTGCCAAACATGCACAAATTTTATTATTTCCGTGGAAAACAAGACAATGCATAGATAAAAACATGTATATGCGAGAAAGAGGAATACAACAATAGATGGTGATATCACCGGCTCTGCACAGGAAGGAATCAAGGTACGTATATAATAGAATATATCCCAAATTGAAATATAAAAAATATTTTTATAAACAGATGGCAAAAGCACATCTAAAGTACATATAGCTATTGCACATAAAAAGGTATTGCACATAATAAAGATCGCTCATATATAGAGCATAAGTAATGTAAACATTTAAGGAAAGTGCTATGTGCATAGAGAAGCTGCCTATAGATGCAGCATAAAGGGATACAGACCTAGTAGCAGCTTGTAGGCCTAAGTACTGTGCACTGGCAGAGACCGGGATAGCACCACTGGAGTGCTTATGTAAATAATAATAAAAATAAACATATGTGGTATTTCCGTGTGCGGAAATGTCCGAATTATAAAAATATACTGCTTTTTAAACCGCTGATTCAATGCGTACGCGCAAAAAAATTCCAAAGTCCAAAAAAAGCGCATTTTTGATCACTTTTTATACCACAAAAAATGTAATAAAAAGTGATCAAAAAGTCTGATTAGAACAAAAATGGTACTGATATAAACTTCAGATGATGGTGCAAAAAATGAGCCCTCATAGCGCCCTGAAATCAGAAAAATAAAAAAGTTATAGGGATCAGAAGATGACCATTTTAAACGTATACATTTTCCTGCATGCATTCATGATTTTTTTATGAAGTGATACAAAATTAAACCTATACAAGTAGGGTATCATTTTAACCGTATGGACCTACAGAATAAAGATAAGGTATCATTTTTGCTAAAAAATGTACTGCGTGAAAACAGAAGCCCCCAAAACATACAAAACATTGTTTTTTCATCAATTTTGTCGCACATTGATTTTTTTTCCCATTTCACCGTAGATGTTTGGGTAAAATTACTAATGTCATTACAAAGTAGAATTAGTGACGCAAAAAATAAGCCATCATATAGAATTTTAGGTGAAAACTTTTAAGAGTTATGATTTTTTAAATTTAAGGAGGAAAAATTGAAAATGAAAAAACGGAAAAAGCCCGGGTCCTTAAGGGGTTAAATACAAGATGATTAGACATTAAACATATAACTTTTTTATGAACTCTATTTGAATCTGTAAAACTATAAAAATTACAGAAACATTTCTCTTTTATTGTCTTCTCTACTATACATTTTGAACTATATATTTTATGTTTGTTCCAACAAGACTAATATTTATTTCATGAAGCTAGCAGACTTATCTTAGGGCTTATACTTCATCGAGGCGTATTATGAATTCCTGGTATACTCTTTATCAGTGGAATCACTTGGCAGTTTTTGTATAAATGGTTTTGTGCTAACATTGTAATTCAGTAAATGTCCAAGTTTCAAAGAAGAAAAAGTGACACTTATAATTGTGTTCTAAAGTTTCTTAGCTCTAGATTTAGTCTACTGACACATAAACTATATCATAGGAAATACTAATGGTAAGATATGGCTGTTCACAGGTGTATGTTGAATTTGCTGCCATATCAGAACCGGATGTTTTATCTTCTGCAATGCCATTGCAGTGCTTTTAAAATACAAAATCAATCAATCTATCTCCTTCTCTTTCTGGATTTTGATATTTTGGGATCTGTTCATTTTTAACCAAAAATTAAGTTACAGGGCATTTGTCATGTTTTCAATTTTAGTTTCTTCAATTAAGTTTTTGTTAAGTATATATAAAGTTATTTACATTTGGCTTTTATTTAAAGGGGTACTCCGGTGAATACCTTTTTTCTTTTAAATCAACTGGTGGCAGAAAGTTAAACATATTTATAAATTACTTCTATTAAAAAATCTTAATCCTTCCTGTACTTATTAGCTGCTGAATACTACAGAGGAAATTCTTTTCTTTTTGGAATGCTCTCTGATGACATCACGAGCACAGTTCTCTCAGCTGATGTTATAATAATAATAATAACGCTTTATTTATTGTTGTCCTTAGTGGGATTTGGACCCAAGTCCCCAGCACTGCAAGGCAGCAGTGCTAACCACTGAGCCACCATGCTGCCCTTAGCATACATCTGCTATGCATCTGCTATGCATGGTTGTTAAAATGGACAGAGATGTCAGCAGAGAGCAATGTGTTCTTAATGTCATCAGTGTTCCAAAAAGAAAGGAATTTCCTCTGTTGCATTCAGCAGCTAATAAGTACTGGAAGGATTAAGATTTTTTAATAGAAGTAATTTACAAATATGTTTAACTTTCTGCCACCAGTTTATTTAAAAGAAAAAAGGTTTTCACCGGAGTACCCCTTTAAAGCTTCTCTGGCCTTAGCTTTGAGACAGTTATTTATATTTGCATCTTAGGGTACGTTCACACGTGGGGATTTTTTTGCGGGTTTTCTGCTGCTTATTTGAAAGTGAGCGGGCTCTTCTCGGCTGTCCGCAGCAGATTTTCCGCAGCAGAATTTACGCTGCGGAAAATCCGCCACAGTCCCTATTGACTTCAATGGGGCTTGCGGCGGATTTTCTGCAGTGTACATTCTGCCGTGGAAAATCTGTTGCGGACAGTCGAGAGTCACCCGCCCACATTCAAATACACAGCGGAAAACCCGCTAAAAAATCAGCACATGTGAGCGTACCCTTATAATTGTTTCTAGTCTGTCTCTGGTCCTTGTCTCCTAAACCACCCTTCTATCTGACTCCAGTAGAAAGAGTCGGAACATATTTTCTGTATTGAGAACCTGAACCTTGTATTCTGAGTCTGTCTAACCTAAACCCTGAGTTATTTGTGTCTTCCTTTCTTACTACCTTGTCTGCTTCTGGACTCTGTTTCTGCCAAGACCTTCTGTATAGCTCATACATTACTTGTTGTTCAGTCTTGCATTTATACCAGTTACCAGTTTTGTTACTGTTCATTTTAGTTTTTACCTTGATGATGTTGTACCTTCTCAGCTCTACCAGTGGCTACTCAGCAGATGCAACCTGGGATACATAGCAGCAAATTCCAAATCCCTGTATAATGGTTTAATGTAGGGAATGTGGTCTAGGGAATTAACTGTACTTCCCTAGACTCTTCTGTCCAGAATTTAAGGGAGTACATAGAAAATAGAGATGAGCGAACTACAACTCCCAGCATACCCAGACAGCTGTTTGCTGTTTAGGAATGCTGGGATTTACAGTTTGCAACAGCTGGAGGGCTAGTTTGGAGATCACTGTGCAGTGGTCTCTAACTGTGCCCCTCTAGATCTTGCAAAACTACAACTCCCAGCATGCCCACACAGCAGTTTGCTGTCTGGGCATGCAGGTATTTGTAGTTTTGCAACATCTGGAGGGCCACAGTTTGGAGATCACTGTGCAGTGGTCTCTAAACTGTGGCCCTTCAGATCTTGCAAAACTACAACTCCCAGCATGCCCAAACAGCAAACAGCTGTTTCGGCATGCTGGGAGTGGTAGTTGCGTACCTCCAGCTGTTGAATAACTACATCTCCCAGCATGCCCTTTGGTGTTCAGTACAGCTGGAGGCAAACTGGTTGGAAAATAAGTTAGGTAACAGAACTGAGTTAGGTAACAGAACCTAAATGAAGGTTTTCCAACCAGTGTGCCTTGAGCTGTTGCAAAAGTACAACTCCCAGCATGCACAATTTGTCAGTGTCAGGAGTGACACCCAGTGTGATCTGTCCTTAACTTCAGGTACTACTGCTCCAAACATGGAGCACACTCTGCTCCATGCTGGGAGCTGTAGTACCTGCATTAATAGACAGATTGCAGCGGGTGTCACTTCTGACACCTGTTGCAAATTGTCTATTAATGCAGGTACTACAGCTCCCAGAATGAAGCAGAGTGCGATCCATTTTGGGAGCAGTAGTACCTGCAGGTAAGTAAAGATCACAGTGGGTGTCACTCCTGACACCCGCTGCGATTGTCCAGTATAATGTATAGATGGGGACTGAAAGCTGCTCTTCTCTGGTTCCACTGTAGTATGAGTATATGCCGTATATATACCTATTTCTCATATTTCCCGCAGAGAGCTGTGATTGGCTGGAACCATCTGGCCAATCAAAGCTCTCTGTGGGAAATATGAATAAGTGATGTGAATTCTATTCTAAAATCTAAACACACACACACACTTTATTAACCACTTAGGTATGCCCTCGCTCCCTGGTACTTAAGGACCAAGGGCGTACCTGTATGCCCGTGGGAATTTTGGTCCCCACCACGTGATGATCTCTCAGCAGGCATCCCGTGCCAATGCCCAGGGGGGTCCTGAGATACGCCCCCCCCCCCCCAATGTCGGCGATCACCGCAAATCGCCGGTGAATTGGCAAAAGCTATTTGCGGCGATTCCGGGTCATATGGGTCTGACCCGTTGACCCAGAAAATAAGGGGGATTGGAGGTTGTCCAAGACACCCCCAATCCCCCTGAAGGGATAGGAGTGAGGTGGCAGAAGCGACCGACCAATAGATGATCGGGGGCGTGGGGGTTGAAGTACGGTTCCCCTGCTCTGCCCGCCCACTGTAGTCCGGGCAAAGCAGGGGAACCGGCGGTGACCGTCACTGGAGGTCTACATACCATTGGCAATTGGCAGTTGGCGGCAGAGGATGGTTATCCAGCTCCATGGTGCGGCAATCCTATGGAAGCCGGTAAGTTGTTGCCTTCAATTCCCTGGTTGAACTTGATGGACATATGTCTTTTTTCGACCGTACTAACTATTAGTGTTGCTCACGAATATTCGCAATTCGAATATTGTTCGCGAATATCGCATATTCGCGAATTCGCGAATTTTGCGAATATAGCGCTATATATTCGTAATTACGAATATTCGTATTATTTTTTTTTTTTCACAGTACACATCACAGTGATCACCCCTCTCTGCTTCCAGCTTGTATGGTGTAAAGAAGGCTGTAATACTACTGTGTGAGACTGGCGCGCGACAATTTGCATATGCGAAAATTAGCATATGCTAATTTTCGCATATGCGAATTTTAGCATATGCTAATTTTGTATATGCTAATATTCTCATATGTTAATTTCCGCATCGAATTTTCGCATATGCGAAAATAAAACGAGAATATAACGAATATGCGAATATTCGCAAATATATGAGGAATATTCGTCTGAATATTCGCGAATTCGAATATGGCCTATGCCGCTCAACACTACTAACTATGTAACTATGTAACATCTGGAGGGCTACAGTTTGGAGACCATTATACAGTGGTCTCTAAACTGTTGCCCTCTAGATGTTGCAAAACTACAACTCCCAGCATACCCAGACAGCAGTTTGCTGTCTGGGCATGCCGGTATTTGTAGTTTTGCAACATCTGGAGGGCCACAGTTTGGAAATCACTGTGCAGTGGTCTCTAAACTGTGGCCCTTCAGATCTTGCAAAACTACAACTCCCAGCATGCCCAAACAGCAAACAGCTGTCTCAGCATGCTGGGAGTTGTAGTTGCGTACCTCCAGCTGTTGAATAACTACATCTCCCAGCATGCCCTTCGGTGTTCAGTACAGCTGGAGGCACACTGGTTGGAAAATACTGAGTTAGGTAACAGAACCTAACTGAAGGTTTTCCAACCAGTGTGCCTTGAGCTGTTGCAAAAGTACAACTCCCAGCATGCACAGTTTATTAGTGCATGTTGGGAGTTGTAGTTTTGAAACCGCTGGAGGTTTGCCCCCTCCCCCATGTGAATGTACAGGGTACATTCACACGGGCGGGTTTACAGTGAGTTTCCTGCTTAAAATTTTAGCTGCAGCAAATTTTCCACCGCAGCGCAAACTCCTAGCGGGAAACACACCGTAAACCCCTGTCCATGTGAATGTACCCTAAAAACACTACTAACACAAAATAAAGGGTAAAACACTACATATACAATGTCAGCCCCCCAATAAAAATGAAAAACGTGTCGTACGGCAGTGTTTCCAAAATGGAGCCTCCAGCTGTTGCAAAACAACAACTCCCAGCATTTTTGGACAGCCACTGACTGTCCAGGCATGCTGGGAGTTTAGCAACAGCTGAAGGCACCCTGTTTGGGAATCACTGGTGTAGAATATCCCTATGTCCACCCCTGTGCAATCCCTAATCTAGTCCTCAAATGCGCATGGTGCTCTCTCACTTTGGAGCCCTGTTGTATTTCAAGGAAACAGTTAAGAGCCACATCTGGGGTATTTCTGTACTCGGAAGCAATTGCACTACAAATTTTGGGCAGCTTTTTCGTCTTTTACCCCTTATGAAAAGGAAATTTGCGGTCTACACCAGCCTGTTAGTGTAAAAAAATAAAAATAAATGTATATTAACATGCTGGTGTTGCACCATACTTTTTTATTTTCGCAAGAGGTAAAAGGAAAAAAAGACCCCTAAAATTTGTAACACAATTTCGCCTGAGTACGGAAATTCCCCATATGTGGGCGTAAAATGCTCTGCGGGCGCACAACAAGGCTCAAGAATGAGAGCGCACTATGTACATTTAAGGCAAAAATTGGTGATTTGCACAGGGGGGCTGATTTTACAGCGGTTCTGACATAAACACAAAAAAATAAATACCCACAATCTAGCTACAGTCAACATATTGTTGAAGGGTAGATTGTCCTCTTCAGTCATCATGTCCTTGCTCAGGAGATTGGTCTGGCTATCGTTATGCTTTGATTTTCACTTCACTAGTACACACATTGAAAGTGTTAGAAATTCAGCTGCTGACGCATTATCCAGACTTTTTTCCGCTCTTCTTTGAGATAATTCCTGAAGCAGATCCTGCGGGGTGTCCAGTTCCAGCGTTTCAGGAATTAATAATGGATTAGATGGTTATTTATCTGTTGCCAATCAGCTTATTGTCAATTCTCTTTCATCTAACACGCAAAAAGTTTATAATACTGCCTGGAACACGTTTTCCTCCTTTTGTCAAATTCACCCGCTTACTGAACATCACTCTGTCCCTTTCCTATAAGCTTTCATAGGGTTTTGCCACTCCAACCTACACTTGGCATACAACACCATTAAGATTTATTTATCTGGTATACAACACATCATTACTCTCGCTTACCCACACAAAGTGTCCCTGTTCTATTCTCATGCCATCAGGGCAGCATTAAAGGGGGTATCGAAGAACAAGGTACTGAGGCCCCCTTCTCGGCAACCATTGTCAGGAGATCTGTTCAGAAAGTTGACCAATGCACTTGACCAGTCTCCTTTCGGGCATGGAAATAGCTTGACGCTTAACCCTTTAAGGACGCAGCCCTTTTTCACCTTAAGGACTTAGCCCTTTTTCGCAATTCTGACCACCGTCGCTTTACGAATTAATAACTCGAAAACGCTTTTACCGAATATTCTGATTCTGAGACTGTTTTTTTCGTGACATATTCTACTTTATTTTGGTGGTAAATTTTCGTCGTTACTTGCATCCTTTTTTGGTGAAAAAAAATCACAAAATTTCATGAAATTTTTGAAAATTTTGCATTTTTTTACTTTGAAGCTCTCTGCTTGTAAGGAAAATGGATATTCCAAATACATTCTGTTTTTATTCACAAATACAATATGTCCACTTTATTTTGGCATCATAAAATGGACATATTTTTACTTTTTGAAAAAATTAGAGAGCTTCAAAGTAGAGCAGCAATTTTCAAAAATTTCATGAAAATTGCAAAATCTGAAGGGACAGATGTTACAGAAGTACAACTCCCAGCATGCCTGGGCAGTCTAGGCATGCTGAGAGTTGTAGTTTGGCAACATCTGGAGGGCTCTCGTTTTGGCACCACTGTAACAGTGGTCTCCAAACTGTGACCCTCCAGATGTTGCAAAACTACAACTCCCAGCATGCCCAGACACCCTTTGGCTGTCTGGGCATGCTGGGAGTTGCAGTTCTGCCTTCCTAGTTGTTGCCACAGTAAAGATCGCTTTACTTTCACTTTCATTTCACCTACATAAATACACCTAAATATGTCGGGCGGCCTCTCTGCTGAACGCAGCAGGTCTTGCTCGAACCGACCCTGCCATCCCTCTTTCATATCCATTTAAGGTCCCTCTTATTTGGCTAAGGCTATATATGTATGTGACAGTATATGGCACAAATCTAACTGCCGAGTTAATATAATGGTTTGTTGGGTAGAGTGTTAGTTAGGTAGGCTCGCTATCCATTGAAGCACCGAGCACAAATATAAATATATATATATATATATATATATATATATATATAAATCAAAAAATGTTGCGGTATCTTGTAATACCTTTTTTATTGGACTAACAGCATTTTATAGAGACAAGCTTTTGGGATTCCTCCCTTTATCAAGTCCAAAGCAAAGGGACTTCATAAAGGAATCCCGAAAGCTTGTCTCTACAAAATGCTGTTAGTCCAATAAAAAAGGTATTACAAGATACTGCAACCTTTTTTGATTTGCATCTGCATCACTGGACGGTCCGGTCATGCCGGTCCGGGCATGCTGGGAGTTGTAGTTTCACAACAGCTGGAGGCACCCTGGTTTTTAGTATACAGCAGTGGTCGGCACTATGCGGCCGCTGCTGCTCTGCATACAAGGGCCTTATACTAGTATCAGGCCCTTGTATGTTACCAGTGTGCATGGGCGGCCGCTGCGGCCCGACTGCACTGCAAGAGCCGCATTGAAGTGTGTGAAGAGCCGCATGTGGCTCGCGAGCCGCAGCTTGCCGACCACTGGTATAGGACTTTTAACAAAAACCCCGCCCCTGGCAAATGGGGGTGAGTAAAGGTTAAATCACCTATCCTATGTTTGTTGTTGGCATATAAGTAACATGTGTGCCAAGTTTCATGTTAATATCTTTAGCCGTTTGGAAGTTTTTGTGGAACATACATACATACATACACACATGTTGAGTTTTATATATATAGATTATCCATATGGTACATTTACTCAATATGCTGGGTCCTGCAACAGTATTGAGATACTGTATGCTGTGGGACCCACCGACAGTTTGCAAACAGTGCAAAATATATGTTTGCAAACTGTCCGTGGGTACCACCGATCCAGCATATCTGACCTGGGAGAGAGAGAGAGAGAGAGAGAGAGGGAGGTAAAGACATATATATACTAGCTGATTAACCAGCGTTGCCCGGTTTTTCCTTCCTAATCTTTGTTGGGGAGGAAAATCAACAAAGGAGGTAGCTTTTGACTTCATATGCCGTCCTCATATATATTGTTGTCATATCCCAACCCCAAATCCCATCCCCATATCCCGTCCTCATATGTCAACTTCATATCCCGTCCTCATATTCTGACCTCGTATCCTGTCATCATATCTTGACCTCATATCCCGTCCTTATATCCCGTCCTCCTATCCTGTCCTCCTATCCAGACCTCCTATCCCGACCTCCTATCCTGACCTCATATCCGGACCTAATATCCCGTCCACATATCCTGTCCTCAAGTGGGACTGATTTGTGATGAGGATACTGTGAGCTGGAAATAGAAGGGGGCGTGGCTTTGTGGGGCTGGGAGTGATTTGCAAGCCAGACCGATGCACAAAAAGGGTAGAGAATAAAAGGGGTGGGGCTTAAAATGTGGGCATATCTTTGTGAGATGTGGTGTGACACATTCACCAGTAGATGCAGAGCGGAGCTTGTGGAGTAAGGTACTGGAAGTCCCATATACTTGCATGGGACTTACAACAAAAACCCATCTTTTATATAAGGGTGTAGATAAGGGTTAATTTAACTATTATATATTTTTATTTGACATATAAGTAATATGTGTACCAGGTATTATTGAAATATCTCCAGCTGTACGGAAGTTATGTGGGAACATACATTTCCCATTGATTTGCATGGGACTTTAAACAAAAACACCGACCCTCACAAATGGGTGTAGTTTAGGGTTACATTAACTATCCTATATTTTAAGTGGACATATAAGTAACATGTGACCAAGTAATATCGAAATATCTCCAGCCGTTTGGAAGTTATGGTGGAACATATATTTCCCATAGACTTGTATAGGACTTTAGTTAAAAACCCCGACCCTGGCAAATAGGGGTGAGTAAGGGTTAAATCACCTATCCTATGTTTGTTGTTGACATATAAGTAACATGTGTGCCAAGTTGCATGTTAACCTGTGCATCCCGAGTCCTTGAGGACATAGAGCGTATGGATACGCCCTTGGAAATTCCGGTCCCCGCCGCTAGCCGGTCGGGGACCGGACCGGGATGCCTGCTGAAATCATTCAGCAGGCATCCCGTCACATCGCCGAGGGAGGTCCTGAGACCCCCCCATGTCGGCGATCGCAGGAAATTGCATGTCAATTCAGACATGCGATTTTCTGCTATTCCAGGCTGATCATGTTTCTGGTGACCCGATAGCCTGAAAAATAGGGATGATCGGAGCTGTCAGTGACAGCCCAATTCATCCTAAGGGATAGGAGCATCCCCTGCCATTAGTCAGCAATGAGTACTGACCAATGGAAACCCCCCGCTCTGCCCACCCCTGGATGTTGAGCAGAACGGGGGGAGAAGATAGCGGCCAGTACCTGTGGAGAAGATGGGCACCGCCGATCATCGGTGGCATCAGCGGAGATCAACGGCGGAGGTAGGGAGGTGACGGCGTGGAGCATCAAGGGAGGATGCATTAAAGCGATCTTTACTGCTGCCTTCCTAGTGGATGCCAAACTGCAACTCCCAGCTTGCCCAGACAGCCAAAGGCTGTCTGGGCATGCTGGGAGTTGTAGTTTTTCAACATCTGGAGGATCACAGTTTGGAGACCACTATTACAGTGGTGCCCGAACGGTAGCCCTCCAGATGTAGCAAAACTACAACTCTCAGCATGCCTAGACTGCCCAAGCATGCTGGGAGTTGTAGTTCTGTAACATCTATCCCTTCAGATTTTGCATATTTCATGAACATTTTGAAAATTGCTGCTATACTTTGAAGCCCTCTAATGTTTTCAAAAAGTAAAAATAGGTCCATTTTATGATGCCAACATAAAGTAGACATATTGTATTTGTGAATCAATATAACATTTATTTGGAATATCCAATTTCCTTACAAGCAGAGAGCTTCAAAGTTAGAAGAATGCTAAATTATCATGAAATTTTGGGATTTTTCACCAAGAAAGGTGCAATTAACGATGAAAATTTACAACTAAAATAAAGTAGAATATGTCACGAAAAAACAATCTCAGAATCAGAATAATCGGTAAAAGCGTTTTAGAGTTATTAATGCGTAAAGTGACAGTGGTCAGAATTGCAAAAAACGGCTCCGTCCTTAAAGGGGTATTCCGCCCCTGGTATCTTATCCCCTATCCAAAGGATAGGGGATAAGATGTTAGATCGCCGCGGTCCCGCTGCTGGGGACCCCAGGGATCACCGCTGCGGCACCCCGCTATCATTACTGCACAGAGCGAGTTCGCTCTGTGCGTAATGAGGGGCAATACAGGGGCCGGCTCCGCCCTTCATGACATCACGGCCCGTCCCCTTAATGCAAGTCTATGGCAGGGGGCGTGACAACCGCCACGCCCCCTTCCCATAGACTTGTATTGACGGTGTGGGCCGTGACGTCACGAGGGGCGGAGCCTTGTAACGATGCTCCGGCCCCTGTATTGCCCGTCATTAGGTGCAGAGCGATCTCGCTCTGTGCAGTAATGATGGCGGGGTGCTGCAGCAGCGATCCCCGTGGTCCCCAAGGGGTTAATATCTTTAGCCGTTTGGACGTGATGCTGGAACATACACACATACATGCACACATACACACATTGAGTTATATATATATATATATATATACAGTATATGACAAATATATATTTATGTATGTGTATATATATATATAAATGATCTAATGTGAAAATTTACATCTACATTTACATGAGCGAAAAAAATTAATCATGTATATACAGATATCCGTATGAACAAAGGTACATCATTTCCCCATCCAAAAACAGGTTACTCCATTTGATTGCAATGACTTTCTTTATATATGGCCATATTGTAGACACTTTAATATATATTACCTTATTTTCTGCATAGTGAATACATCTGGGTATTTGCAATCTTTAGCAGATTAAATAAATGCAGCCTCTGTGGGGGGAGGGTTTCTCCTAGAGAACATAAGGATTGGGCAGTCGACATCCAATATGCCTAATTCTTCTCTCCTCTGACATCTGCTGTTGATGGAGAGTAGAGGGATCAACATGCACATTAGATGGTTGGCCGGTATTGTGTAAATTGATGGGTTCAGATGACACATTTCTAATGCTCCCGGCCTTGTGTGTTCCACTTCTCCTCTGCTTTACCTTCTGTATCATGTTCCCTTGATGTCTTACTGGAAAATAAAGATGAAGTGATTGAAGACTACTGACGTTGTGCTTAATTCTTTTATTATTGCTGAAGTGGAAACATTTTGTAATATGTATGACCAGTCTTGGAAGTCCGGTAGAAAGCTTCATCTGTATAAAGTGTACAGAGCTGCTATCCTACTTAATCTAGGACCCCAGCATTACATAACAATTATCATTTTGCTCCCCCTCAAATGATCAAGAAGCTGACAAGTGAGCTGCAAAAAAAATACAAAATTTGCCACAAATAACTGGGATTGCTCTAGTGGCAAGTGCGAAAACTGTGCTAAAAAGAGAAGAGAGAGCGCTCCATAGCGTAATACCGCAGGTTTAGGGTCCACACATGTAATGGAAAATGCCCTTTCCAAGTGCAGTTGTGTAAGCTCACACACAACAGTGGTCAGAGTGAGTGAGAGGTAGATCCAGTCGGCAGCCTTCCTATCCGAATAGGACAATAGCAGGAGGAGACTTCTGAAAGTGGTGGGATTCAGCGGCGCTGACCAGGAGCAGACACGTCAGGTAGGTACGAAGGTAGCTTTATTAAAACAATGCAACGCGTTTCACCGCTGGTGCAGCTTCATCAGGCATAAGAAACAAAGGGGGAGTTGGTCTTTCCATGCAGGTAGGGATTTAAAGGGGTATTCCAGGCCAAAACTTTTTTTTTTTTTTTTATATATCAACTGGCTCCGGAAAGTTAAACAGATTTGTGAATTACTTCTATTAAAAAATCTTAATACTTTCAATAGTTATTAGCTTCTGAAGTTGAGTTGCTGTTTTCTGTCTAACTGCTTTCTGATGACTCACGTCCCAGGAGCTGTGCAGCTCCTATGGGGATATTTTCCCATCATGCACAGCTCCCGGGACGTGACATCATCATTGAGCAGTTAGACAGAAAACTTCAGAAGCTAATAACTATTGGAAGGATGAAGATTTTTTAATAGAAGTAATTTACAAATCTGTTTAACTTTCCGGAGCCAGTTGATATATAAAAAAAAAGTTTTTGCCTGGAATACCCCTTTAACCCTTTCCTGAACTTCGTTACATTTTGAATCACAGCATGTTTGCATAAAAAACAAATTGATTAATTATCAAGATACATCCAATAGCATGCCTAGCATGCATACTGCACCATAACAATATATAAAATAAATTTCATATATAAAAACTATACACATAAAATGATCCCAATATAAATACAATGACATGAATACAATATTACTACACATAATAAAGGCAGCATATGCATAAGTCCGTGCACACAGAAAAATAATCGCCTCAATACTATAATACTCCTTATTTTTATTTTTATTTATTTTGGTTTTAATATTATTACTTTTTATTTCTATATAGTGTATATTCTGTATGTTCCTTTAATTAATTGACATGCGCATAATAAGTGTATACGAACATATAAATGTGCACAGACATCTGCAATATCACCGCCATAGACTACTGCATATAAATATATGCAGATATACATACCTGATGAAGGCACACCTGCGGTGAAACGCGTTGCATTGTTTTAATAAAGCTACCTTCGTTCCTACCTGACGTGTCTGCTCCTGGAATCCCACCACTTTCAGAAGTCTCCTCCTGCTATAGTGCGAAAACTGTGGCATTTAAAAAAAATTAACAAAAAAATCAGATTTTAATAATATGTCATTTTGTGATAATATACTTCCTTTAACATAGTGTCTTTAAATCTGAATAACCCATTATTTTTACTGCTGGATTTCTCATTGTATAAGTAAATAAAACATAATTGTCTGGGCATTCTGTCTACCAGTACAGTGGTCCCTCAACATATGATGGTAATTCGTTTCAAACGAGCCGTTTGCTGTCCGAGCATGCTGGGTGTTGTAGTTTTGCAACATCTGGAGGTCCGCAGGTTGTAGACCACTGTTAGAGGAAGTTGTACTCACCTGTCCCCGCTGCTCCGGACCCTCACCGCTCACCACCGCCGCCTGGGATGTCGCTGTCCATCGCTGCCGCCGCGTCCCCAAGGTAACCCCAACGCTCCGGCAAGGCCTCTGCTTCCCCGGCATCCACGCTCTCCGTCGCCGCCATCACATCGTTACGCACGCCGCTCCTGCGGCGTGCGCAGTGACGTGATGACGTCGATGGAGAGTGCCGACGATGCAGGGGATCCTTAAGAGGACGCACTGGAGCCCCTAGGACAGGTAAGTGATCGTCAGCGGACGACTCCGCGCACCGTAAATGGCTATCCGGTGGCAGGTGAAGCAGTCAGTGCTGCCGGATAGCTGTTTATGAGATGGCCCCGACATACAAAAGCATCGTATGTTGATGCTGCCTTCAACATACGATGGCCTCTGAGAGGCCATCGCATGTTGAAATTATCGTATGTTGGGGCCATCGTAGGTCAAGGGGTCACTGTAAGACAAATTGTGCAGTAAACGGTCATCTGGATTCATTAATTTATGGCCAGCTTTAGGATATGAACCACCCTACTTTACAGAATATTCTGCCTTTGCAAATAGTTCTAACCAGAAATAGTTCATGTGACTGATTATATGCATCACTGTGATAGAAGAAAATGCTTCTAACAGAAAACAGAAGTGTTCTGTAAATAGGCTGTTATTCTGATCTATTTCTTGCCTTCTTCAGAAAAAAAGATATATCTGTCAGAATACAGAGATGTTTACATGTTTATATACAAAGAGAACGCCTTAGGGACCGTTCAGTCTAGTGTGAAATACGGTTATAGTGAGACCGGTGGGCTTCAATAACTGCCAATTTATATTTATACTAGACGCAAACATCTCTTACTGTCTATGTCTATTTGATTTTCACCAGCATGTATGCTTGCACTGGGATGGAAAAGTCTACCATGTTCCCATTAAATGTTTGTTTTTATAAGTAAGAAACATTTCTTTTTTTTTTTTCTCTTTGGTATTGTTTTGAACATTTTACCCCTATTTTTCTTTGTTGTTTCTTTTCGTATTGACCACTATTGGGGTAGGCAAAAGCTGTCGGGAATGGGGCTAAAGTTGGGCAAATTCCACTCACTTCTTGTTCACTATTGTCACATTCAGGCTTCAAGATACCAGACATCTCCCTCCGCACAGTAAATATTGGGGCATCCCCAGCATATACCATATACCACCAAAAGTCCAGTGTAAAAAGGGGTTCAGGTGAATGAACTTGAAGACTAAACTGAAAGCTGATGACTAAAACGTTTGCTATACAGAGGCAAATTACTTGGGAAAAAAAATGGCTGCAAAAACAGCACTGTCAGATAGTTCCCCAGAGATGTTAGGTTGGTTGTCACTTCTCTCTACATGCTGACTTGGGATTGATCTCGAAAGGCTGCTCACACAGCTATCCTTGGAATAGGGCAAGCTATTATCTGAACTCAACACTTGGCTTTAAAGGGGTACTCCCGTGGGTAAAAAAATATATTTTTTTAAATCAACTGGTACCAGAAATTTAAACAGATTTGTAAATTACTTCTATCTAAAAATCTTAACCCTTCCAGTAATTATCAGCTGCTATATGTTCCAGAGGAAGTTCTTTTCTTTTTGAATGTCCTTTCTGTCTGACTACAGTGCTCTCTGCTGACACCTCTGTCCATTTAGGAACTGTTTGGAGCAGGAGAAGTTCGCTATGGAGATTTGTTCCTTCTCTGGACAGTTCCTAAAATGGACAGAGGAGTCAGCAGAGAGCACTGTGGTCACACAGAAAGGAAATTCAAAAAGAAAAAGAACTTCCTCTATAGTATACAGCAGCTGATAAGTACTGGAAGGATTAAGATTTTTAAATATAAGAAATTTACAAATCTGTTGAACTTTCTGGCACCAGTTGATTTAAAAAAATAATGTTTTCCAGTGGAGTACCCCTTTTGCTGGGCTCTTTTATTATCAAAGTCACATCCCCCTAGACTGCTCCCACCCAAACCAGAATGTAGAACAAAATTTCAATCCACGTGTAACAGCCTTGCAAAATGAGAGGGAACCAACAATCTCACAGCATGTGTGTATATATATATATATATATATATATATATATATATATATATATATACATATATATATATATATATATATATATATGTGTGTGTGTGTGTGTGTGTGTGTGTGTTTAAAAAAAATATATGGATCAGACCTTAAGGTGTAAACAAAAAAATTATCATTAAATGTAATTAGATAAAAAATAGGTGCACCTATTTTTATCTAATTATTTTTAATCATTATTCATTTGTTTACACCTTGACATCTGATCCATATATTTTTTAATTTACATTTATTGGCACTTCAAGTATAGTGCAACTCAGTACCTTGGTTTAAACAAGTTTTCCTTTTTTTAGTGTGCAGCCACCCAATTTACCATTTTTATATATATAATGTCTAAGTACCATATATAATGTCTAACTACCACGTCTAATATATATATATATATGTACAGTGTGGGCCATTTATATGGATACACCTTAATAAAATGGGAATGGTTGGTGATATTAACTTCCTGTTTGTGGCACATTAGTATATGTGAGGGGGGAAACTTTTCAAGATGGGTGGTGACCATGGCGGCCATTTTGAAGTCAGCCATTTTGAATCCAACTTTTGTTTTTTCAATAGGAAGAGGGTCATGTGACACATCAAACTTATTGGGAATTTCACAAGAAAAACAATGATGTGCTTGGTTTTAATGTAACGTTATTCTTTCATGAGTTATTACAAGTTTCTGATGACTTATAAAAGGTGTTCAATGTGCTGCCCATTGTGTTGGATTGTCAATGCAACCCTCTTCTCCCACTCTTCACACACTGATAGCAACACTGCAGGAGAAATGCTAGCACACGCTTCCAGTATCCATAGTTTCAGGTGCTGCACATCTCGTATCTTCACAGCATAGACAATTGCCTTCAGATGACCCCAAAGATAAAAGTCTAAGGGGGTCAGATCGGGAGACCTTGGGGGCCATTCAACTGGCCCACGACGATCAATCCACTTTCCAGGAAACTGTTCATCTAGGAATGCTCAGACCTGGCACGTTCCCTGAGTTTTTCCAGCAAGATGGTGCACCACCACATTATGGGTGTCAGGTCCGAGCATTCCTAGATGAACAGTTTCCTGGAAAGTGGATTGGTCATCGTGTGCCAGTGATGTGTCACATGACCCTCTTCCTATTGAAAAAACAAAAGTTGGATTCAAACTGGCCGCCATGGTCACCACCCATCTTGAAAAGTTTCCCCCCCTCACATATACTAATGTGCCACAAACAGGAAGTTAATATCACCAACTATTCCCATTTTATTAAGGTGTATCCATATAAATGGCCCACTCTGTATAACTCGACGTGTGTGTTCCAGCATTACTTCCAAATGGCTGAAGATATTAACATGAAACTTGGCACACATGTTACTTATATGTCCACAACAAACATATGATAGGTGATTTAACCCTTACCCACCCCATTTGCAAGAGTCTGGGTTTTGGTTTAAAGTCCCATACAAGTCTATAGGAAATATATGTTACTGCATAACTTCCAAATGGCTGAAGATATTTCAATAATATTTGGCCACATGTTACTTAAGTATCCACTAAAACTATAGGATAGTTAATTTAACCCTAAACTACCCTCGAGGTCGAGGGTTTTTGTTTAAACTCCAATGTAAATCTATGGGAAATGTATGTTCCAGCATAACTTTGGTACTGCTGGAAATATTTCGCTAATACTTGGTCACGTGGTCACATGTTACTTAAAAGTCAAATAAAAATATATAATAGTTAAATTAACCCCTAACCTACCCCCCATATGTGAAGGATGGGGTTGTTATTTCAAGTCCCATGCAAGTATATAGGACTTCTGGTACCTTACTCCACAAGCCTCGCTCTGCATCTCCTGGTGAATGTGTCAGTCCGGCTGGCAAGCCACAACCTCCCCGCATTCCATGCCCATATTGCAAAGACATACCCACCATTTAAGCCACACCTCTTTTATTTTCATCTTACAATATTTTTACCACAACTCAGCCCCACCTGAGGATGGAGTATGAGGATTGGAAATGATGATTAGATAAGGGTTCAGGATATGAGGACAGAATATGTGGTCGGGATATGAGGACCGGATATGGGGACGGGATATAAGGATGGGATATGAGGACAGGATATGAAGTCGAGATATGAGGTCGAGATATGAGATCAGGATATGAGGTCGGGATATGGGGTCGGGATCTGAGGTTGTGATATGGGGATGGGATATGGGGTTGGGACATGGGGACAGGATTTAGGGACCGGATATGAGGTCGAGATATGAGGACAAAATATGAGGACAGGATATGAGGTCGGACTATGAGGAGGGGATTTGGGGTCGGGATATTAGGAGGGCATATGAGGTCAGGATTTAAAGATGGGATATGAGGACAAAAGCTTTCTCCTTTGTTGCTTTTCCTCCCCTACAAGGATAAGGTAGAAAAAACCTGGCAGCGTCGGGTACTCAGCTACTATGTATATATATATATATATATATACATACATACATATCTCTCTCTCTCTCTCTCTCTGTATATATATATATATATATATATATATATATATATATATATAGAATACTGCAGACACCAAAATAGAGCAGGTATAGGGCAATGTAAAATAATAACAAGGGGATGTATAATCCTCCAAAATATTACAACACCTGTCTCTAAAGTGGTAGAAGGTGCTAGTATTGTGAGCTCTCGTAAACATATGATGCTACATAAAAAAACAGTTGGAGCCATTTTGAGAAAATACTAAATATGCTTTTATTAGTAATACATCAATACATAAAACATGGAGGACTTCCACCCAGATGGAGGACAGAACAGCAAGAAAACATGGGTGACTCCTCAGGTCAAGAATATGCACAAACGTTATAGAAGCAATAGCATAGCTGAGGTAAAATTGTGTCCAAAAGGACTACAAAACACAGCAAGTTCAAACTAACAAAGCAAACTTAGTCTAAAATACTCCAAGATGGCCTGAGGGGACACCACCCTAAAGCTGCATTTCGGGAGATATATATATATATATATATATATATATATATATATATATACATATATATATATATATATATATATATATATATATATATATATAAATATATATATATATATATATATATATATATATATATATATACACAAGAAAAAAGAAAGATAGCCAGCACAACAGCCTAATACACGGGTGCACACTGCCATGGCATCAGAGTAAACAAAAAAAGAGAATTGCAGCAGCACACATTAGTCAAAAGAAATTGAGGCTCTTAGCGCACTTTTTGATCAAAACGTGTCCCCCATCCACCACGGGGAGGTGGCCTCATTTAGGATGGGAACCTAGCACAAATTCTGAGCCTAACACTCAACTATCCACTCACCTCTGCTGGGCATATAGCCTCTGACTGGGTGACATGCTGGATCCATTTAAAACATAGAAACAAAGCAGTTAAATCTCAAACAGAGCATCCCCTCCCCAGAGTGATATGAGGAGTTTAGAGATAAAAGGGGCCATACACTATAGGGGGGAAGGTAAGGCACAGCCAGACAGCTCTGGGGGCTTATCTCTCCCAAACTAATAGAGTCAGTTGTTCAAAATCCAATACACTGCTTGTGAAAAGTCAGGAGGCCACCATACACTTTAGACAGTAACATGAACCTGCTGAAGATGGCGGGTTTGGCCAACTTTAGTGTAAGGAGCTAAAATAAGGAAACATATATTGTATATTGTGTCTGTTGTCATGCATTTTATAATGAGTAGATTTTCATGTGTCTGCATGTGGGCACCCACAGTCCAAGCCTACAGGTCCAATTTAAGTCAGGAAAAGGTACCAATAGTTTTGACAGAACAAGAAGAAAACAAAGATAAAACCCATCACTGCAGTTTTTGATGCAGTTTTTTTTTTTTTAGCCAAAAGCAGAAGTGGATCTAACATTTTAACTATTAAAGTCATCCCATATTAATCCACTTTTGGCTTGGCCCAGTCACCTCAAAAACGGCAATGACTTTGTCCCCTCAAAAAACTCTGGTTTGCAACCACCAAGTTTATATACTGATAGTTTGCAAATCAAAAACATATGCCTAACAGTTGTACAAAGCCAATAAAGGCATAGATGAATCAGAATTCTAAAGGGCACCATATTTAAATGATATACACAACAATTAGGATATCCCTATTGGCAGTTTCCTAGATTTGTAGTTTACATCTAAGTTTACCACAAATTATATAAAGCAATAAATGAAATGAGAGCAATCGTGTTGTTTAGAATGTTTAAATGTTTTAACTCTTAGAAAAGTTAAAAGTCAAAGCCTAATGGTAGCC
This sequence comes from Hyla sarda, assembly GCF_029499605.1. Classification (NCBI taxonomy): domain Eukaryota; kingdom Metazoa; phylum Chordata; class Amphibia; order Anura; family Hylidae; genus Hyla; species Hyla sarda. The sequence continues at coordinate 149,596,656 of NC_079191.1, read as the reverse complement.
TTTTCTGCAGCAATATGGAAGTGCTGTAAAGTGTGTAATTGTAAGATAAAATATTTTATAATACTGTTCCTGGAATGGCCTAGGACACTTTGGATAATCTGTTCAGTTCTACTGCTGAGTTACAGAATAAGACTGGAGCTACAAGCGGTTCATTCCTAATGTGCAGAGTAAGCTACGAGACTATTTTTGACACGGAAAAGTACAAATTATGCTTAGTACTCATTTTGGATTGTATGAAAGCTATTTTAGTAAACAGCAGATGCATGAGAAGGGGAACAGTATAGTAAAGCATGCTAATGTTGCACAAAGTATGTACTTAGCAGAATCAAGGCTTGGCTTTCCTTCAAGAGAAAGGATTCAGTTTGCTGCCCTAGCTTTGTATTTATATACCTGACTTGAGTGGCTACATTGGCGCTTCCCCAACACTTAGATTTATGCTCCACCAACAGACCCCTCTTGCTACATCCATGTGTAGTTTGCATAAATTGGTACATGAACATTTATACATTGACCTCATTTTATTACTGAAATATGAGTATATTGCTTGATTAAGTTAAAACACTCTTTATTTAACTTTTCCAAATTATACATAGTTTCCAAGGAGAACATTTAAGTATGATGAAAATAGATATACATCCCATTTCATGAGCAATGAGAGATAAGAAAATATACTTGTTCACGTATTAAGGTCATATAAAGAAGCTAGAGAAAGGGGAAGTGGGATACGGGTCGAGCTAAGACATTGTAGGTAAAGGATCCTGACCTCATGTTTCACTTATAAGAAACTAAAAATAAAGGAGTAATAAAAGTGCACAAATGTAAATATAGAAGCATGGAAACAAGAAAATAAGCTATTTAAATAATAACCAATATTAATATGAATGAAAAAAAAGTTCTGATTATCTTTTGGAAGATAAGTATATTTTTACAAAATCATTCCATAAGCTCCATTCTTTTATATACCGTATTTATTATAGTTCCCGTCTCTCACCCTATGCGTTTTTTTAATAACCATTCTGCAAGAGATAGGCTTTCTGAATCTTTCCAGAATTTGGGTAAAAGAATCTTAGCCAAGTTGACTAGATGATTTGTAGTTGTTTTTTGCAGAAATAACTATTATGATATAGATTACAAAAGATCAGTTTGGACGATAGATGTACATGAGGTAAGAACATCCTGTTTAGAATCTGCTTAATTCTGTTCCCTAAATGTAAAATTTTTGGCCAAAAAAAAAACAATATGAAGAGAACTAGATTTACATCTCCAACAATCTGGAGACTAATTTGAATACATTTTATTAAGCAGTACAGTGAATCTATATCACCTTGAGATAGATTTATAATTCATCTCTTGTATTCTTGGACATATAGATGAAGCATGTGTAAACCTTATCACCTACTGATATTCCTTTTCGTTGAATGTTAAAAGGTATTGTCTAAATTTTCTTTCCTGATTAGATCCAAAGACTAAAACATGTTAATTTTATCTTATCTGATTCTTTGTTCTGATTGTAATTTTAATTTATTTTTTGTACTACATGATTATGGGGATTGTCATCTTGCCTGAGCAGTTTTTAACAGCATTTAGTGATACACTTTACTGCAGTATCCAAAGACATAGACAGCAATAGACAGGACCTCATTAAGATCAATTGGAGACCTTTTCACAGGTCATGCTACAGGGGGGGGGGGGGGGGGTTGCTAATCTCTGCTGAGAACAGTGGTGGATCCAGCATTATCTATATACTGCTGTGCGCTTGAGAAGAAAGGCATTACTGGGAAATGTAGAGAACAGAAATCCTCTGCTTAGTTTTAAACCTGTGGCCAGAATGTAAACAGCATGATTTCGGGATCATTATAAAATATAAATAGCTAAAAGGAAAATTAAAAAGAAATCACCAAAAATTTTTGCTACTCCATATCCACTTGTTATTTCATCCATATTTTGAATACGTTTTGTATTTCTTTCTTTAGCACTATCTTATTGGACTTGAGGAAGGCATTCTGAATATGCTGAAACGCGTTGTCTGTAATTTGCAAATAATGCGAGAGTTTCCTTGGTTACTACATATACCTTAATCTAAAAAATTTTTATATATCATAGCCATATATCATACCACAGTCCATCTGTAGAACAGGCCTTTTGTGCATTCTCTTCTGGCTTTGTGTCACGTGACCAAGATAGTTTCATAATTAAAGTCTGTAGGAACATTTCGCTCACAGTCTTCTCTCTCTATATGAACATCTCGCTCAGAGTCTTCTCTTTCAGCCCATTTAAGTGATTGGTCCTAAGAACATGTTAAAAGTTTTTTTGAGAATGACAGTAACACTGAAAGATGCTATTGCTTGCAAATGATAAATTGGTAGCGTGAACTTTCCAAGATGTTTAGAATAAGTGGTCACATTTTATACATACCCTCAAGTTTAACGTGGTCAATTAAAGTTTTTCAATAATTGATTTAGTGTCCAAGAGTCTTAAAAATTACAAAGGAGACGCAGAAAGTTTAGGACACAGAAAGTCCATGTCCCCAATATCTGCATATGATGCAATAAACATTGTGGATGTAGCTGCATACATAAACTTACACATTTTATGTAGACATAAAACAATGCAATTTCCTGGAAAAAAAAAACTAACACCTAAACTAAACCTAACAAAGTGACCACTTTATTACTCTTAGTAAAGGGAAGTTTTTGTTTTGAATTAAACAGCAAGTTATGCGTGCATTTTACTAATAAGGATTTTAAGGCCTTCATTAAAGGGGTACTCAGCCCCTAGACATCTTATCCCCTATCCAAAGGATAGAGGATAAGATGTTTGATTGCGGGGGTCCCGCTGCTGTGGACCCCCGTGATCTCCCTTCTGCACCAGGCGTATGCTTAGAATGTCGGATGCAGTGCCGGAGGCCAGTGACACCACTGTCATGCCCTGCGTTTGGAGTCACAGCCACGCCCCCTCAATGCAAGTCTATGGGAGGGGGCGTGATGGCCATCACGCCCCCTCCCATAGTCTTGTATTGAGGGGGACGTGGTCATGATGTCAAGAGCTGGGCATGACCTTGACGTCACTAGCCTCCGCCCAGCATCGCTAGTCATCTGGAATGGAGCGAAGGTCGTTCCATGCCCCGGATGTCTGAAGTGCCGCAGCTGAGATCGCGTGGGTCCCCCGCAATAAGACATCTTATTCCCTATGCTTTGGATAGGGGATACGATATCTAGGGCCGGAGTACCCCTTTAAGAATACAATCAGCATAAGAATGAGAATTTTCTTGTTGATGAGCTGATCAGTAGGCCTTTTACATGTGTCAGTCATCTTAAGGGCACGTTCCCACTTGGCGTATACGCATCGTATTTCAGGCTGCGCAAAATCTGCTGACAAAATCTGTTCCCACAGGGTTTTCCGACGGCAGCCCTTTGTGTGCAGTGAGTTTTGGAGGCGGGACCATGTGTCGGCATGACTGTGATGCGCAGCTCCACATCCAAAACTTACTATACACATAGGGCTACCGCTGGAAAGCCCTGTGAGAATGGTGAGCCAGGGATACGCAGTGTATTTCCCGCTGCTTCTGCAGATTTTGTGCAGCATGAAATATGCTGCGTATACGCCAATTGGGAACGCACCCTAAAGAATAATTCTATGGCAGGACTTAAAAACTGCTTTTCAAATATAGTATTCATTCAATCTGACTGAGCTCTAGCTTTTTTTGCCAAGAACAAATGGACAAACATTTCCATCTTTAATTGCACAAAGACATACCCCAAAAGACTTCCAGCTGTAATTGCAGCAAAAGGTGGTTCTATGAATTATTGACTCGGCAATACTTACGCATCCAACACATGTCAATTTTTGTTCTCATTATTGTTTATGGTACAATAAAAGGAATTATTCACTTACAAAATATAATGCATTTTGTGTTTATCAAATAGTAGAAATGTATAAAATTCAATTTGAATTCCAGATTGTAACAGTAGCAAAGTAGGCAAAAAGTACAAGGAGCTGAATACTTATGCAAGGTACTGTAACTGTAATCACTTATATGGCTGCGGAGCTACTATATGATACTAGTTTCTACCACTATATGGTCACTGTATAGGGGTAATAATGGTTATATTGGTCTTTACAGTAGGTACAGTACATGTGGTCATGGTGTAGAGATTACACTTACTTGGCTCTTGTATCCTGCTGTTAGTAAGGGCAGGACTATGCTATGTTAGCATTTTGACAGGTAAACTGATGTTTTTATAATAGGTTTTTAGTTCCCTTGTTCCTTTGGAACATTGCCCAGGTCTCTAACCACTATGCTCAGCAGATGCTGAAGCATAGAGAGAACTTTGGCCATAGGCTGGTTTCCCACAGCAGTATTTGGCTCAGTATTTTTAAGTCAAAATCAGAAGTGAAACTTACAAAGAAAAAAAAATGAAATGGAAAGATTTGTAAATTTTTTGAGCCCACTCCTGGTTTTGGCTTACAAATAATAATGCAAAATACTGTCACGGGAAACCAGTTTTATGGTTTTATTGCAATAGCTAGTCATGTGTGTATCACAAAGCTACAACATATCATGAATGATGAATCTCCTGGAACTTTGCCTGGTGTTTCAGTTTTCCTTTAAATTGGCTCCAATAATATGAATGGCGTGTTCTTCCAGAACTGTAAAACATTGAATAATTAGGCCATCGCTATGGAAATGAAATAATTATAAAGTAATAAAACATAACAATTTCTGCCTTGTAAAGCTGGGTACACGCAACATACTGTGTAAGAATCTAACAGCATATACAGTATATGGATAGATAGATACTGTAGATAGATAGATAGATACCAGATAGATACAAGATTGGTACGAGATTGGTAAGAGATTGGTACGAGATAGATACAAGATAGATAGATAGATAGATAGATAGATGTAAATCCCTTTAATCCAGCATGGCTTGAAGTTTCTAGATTTGCTAAATTTATGAATTATCAGATGGTCATAGAAAAAAAACCTCTTTGAGAAGACAGCCAAAAGTCTAATGTTAAAAGAAAACTACTGTAATATTGATTTACAATTAGAGAAATGCCTTATTTTATTATCTCTGCTAAGTGGTTTGGCCTTGATCCAGTCAAATTCCCCATTATGTTAGTTTCATGCTAAAAAGTAGTACAGGATTATCAGATTTCCTGGAATATTAGATTAAAGCAATTTCACTATAGTTGTGTGTATGTGTCCTTGAATTAGGACAGGGTCACATGGGGCGCATCCACAGCTTAAAAAAATACGTTGAGCTTGCCCTTACACTGTAAATTAAGTAAATAGGATTTTTTTGCCTTCCATTTTCTATCATATGTTCTTTTACATCAGTTTTTTGGGAGTGGTTTCATTTACCATGAGGTCCATGTTGGCATCCTTTAATTAACATACTATATGTTCCCACACCATCCATCCATCATGAAGTTCATTTATTACCCAATTCATAGAAATGAGCTATACCTGTTATATTATAAAAATCACAGAGGAGATTTCTGATATTTCAGGTTTAAACAAAATAGTAAACTTATTTTTTTTAATGTTCTGTGTTTTAGGCAAAAACTATTTTGTACATCTTTTTTAAACATGCATATCAAAATATTGACACCTCCATAATAATTATTTGATTGAACCATTCCAGATTGAACCATTATTGAACCATTCCTGAATTAAATACTAGCATTGTGCCACTTTCAATACTGATTAACATAAGGCCTATTCACACTACGGAACTTAAAAGCGTAGATGTTTTTAATGAGATTCTACTGCACCACGCACACTGTTGAAATTCTGCATCGGGGGTCACCAAACATGTTCATTCTTTTGGCGGAATTCAACGCAGACTGCATTGTCTTCAATGAGGACAACACATGTCCATATGGTCACAGCGTTGATTGATTTTGTCGGCATTTTTCACACGGAATATCGCCGTGTGAATGGTCCCTTATGGGCCCTATTGTTTATGAATTCTGAACCACTCCTCCATGCAGAATATTTCCAGTTCCTTGACATACTTGAATCATTACATGCTATTGTAAAACTTTGTTTTTGATCTGCAGCCGTGTGGATTTGGAAAAGAGTTTAGGCCTATTTGTGTTCAATATTTAGCTTTCTGGCAAAGACAGACACACATTGGACTCTAGTCTTCTGGTACTTAGTGGACTTCAATTTACTGTAGTATTTCCACGATCCCCTGAAGTGCTAGTAACCACCAGGACATTACAGAATCCAGCACCATGTTTTAGAATAAGTATTAGATGATTTTGTTTTTCTTTTATGAAGTCCCTGAATTTATAGGCCCAGATTTATCAAACTGTATAAGAGAAAAAATGGAGGGATTTTCCCATAGCAACCAATTACAGCTCAGCTTTTACTTTACCTCAACTTGTTAGCAGAGCTGTGATTGGGTCCTGTGGGAAAACCCCTCTATTTTTTCTCTCACACAGATTGATAAATCTGGACCATAGTCCCCAAATACACTGCTCAAAAAAATAAAGGGAACACTTAAACAACACAATATAACTCCAAGTCAATCACACTTCTGTGAAATCACACTGTCCACTCAGGAAGCAACACTGATTGACAATCAATTTCACATGCTGTTGTACAAATGGAACAGACAACAAGTGGAAATTATAGGCAATTTGAAAGACAACCCCAACAAAGAAGTGGTTCAGCAGGTGGTGACCACAGACCACATCTCAAATCCTATGCTTCCTGGCTGATGTTTTGGTCACTTTTTAATGCTGGTGGTGCTTTCACTCTAGTGGTAGCATGAGACGGAGTCTACAACCCACACAAGTGGCTCAGGTAGTGCACCTCTTCCAGGATGGCACATGAATGCGAGCTGTGGCAAGAAGGTTTGCTGTGTCTGTCAGCGTAGTGTCCAGACCTTGGAGGCGCTACCAGGAGACAGGCCAGTACATCATGAGACATGGAGGAGGCCGTAGGAGGGCAAAAACCAAGCAGCAACACCGCTACCTCTGCTTTTGTGCAAGGAGGAGCAGGAGGAGCACTGCCAGAGCCCCGAAAAATTACCTCCAGCAGGCCACAAATCTGCATATGTGTCCACTCAATTAGTCAGAAACAGACTCCATGAGGGTGGTATGAGGACTCGACATCCACAGGTGGGGGTTGTGCCTACAGCCCAACAGCATGCAGGACGTTTGGCATTTTCCAGAGAACACCAAGATTGGCAAATTCGCCACTGGCGCCCTGTGCTCTACACAGATGAAAGCAGGTTCACACTGAGCACATGTGACAGACGTGACAGAGATTGGAGACGCCATGGAGAACGTTCTGCTGCCTGCAACATCCTCCAGCATGACTGGTTTGGCCGTGAGTCAGTAATGGTTTTGAGTAGCATTTCTTTTGGGGGCTGCACAGCCCTCCATCTGCTTGCCAGAGGTAGCCTGACTGCCATTAGGTACCGAAATGAGATCCTTGGACCCCTTGTGAGACCATATGCTGGTGCGGTTGGCCCTGGGTTCCTCCTAATACAAGACAATGCTAGACCTCATGTGGCTGGAGTGTGTCAGCAGTTCCTGCAAGAGGAAGGCATGGATGCTATGGACTGCCCCGCTCGTTCCCCAGACCTGAATCAGATTGAGCACATATGGAACATCATGTCACAGCTCTTCAGCTCCCCACACCTGCATATGTGATAACAATCCCGGCCTCGGAGCTCAGAAAGCCGGAGCACAGCACAAGAATCCAGAAAGGCAAAAAAGATCCAGTTCAAAATTTGCGGCACATCTATATTAAAAATGGCTATTTCTGGACTACAGAGAGCCTCAATAGGGTTGTAGTACACCTTGCTTTTTTCTATCATGCATATGGAGTGTGCTAGGGTAGTGAAATAATACTGTTATTCAGTATGACATGCAGATTACAGACAACGCTTTTAGAATCACTGCTGCAGAGCGGCACAATGACAGAGACTGGAGGTGGCATCAGTATGAGAAGACCATTTAGTGGCTGAATGACACAGCGTGGAGGTGTTGGCGGCATGAAGAGACCATACAGTGGCTGAATGACACAGCGTGGAGGTGTTAGCAGCATGAGGAGACCATATAGTGGCTGAATGACACAGTGTGGAGGTGTTGGCAGCATGATGAGACCATATAGTGGCTGAATGACACAGCATAGAGGTGTTGGCAGCATTAGGAGACCATATAGTGGTTAAATTACACAGAATGAAGGTGTTGGCCACATGAGGAGACCATAAAGTGGCTGAATGACACAGCTTGGATGTGGCTGAAGCATAAGGAGACAACATAATGGCTGATTGACACAACGTGGAGGTGTTGGCAGCATGAGGAGACCATAGAGTGGCTAAATGACACAGCGTGGAGGTGTTGGAAGCATAAGAAGACCACATATTAGTTGAATGACAAAGCTTGGATGTGGCTGAAGCATGAGGAGACCATATAGTGGCTGAATGATACAGCATAGAGGTGTTGGCAGCATGAGGAGACCATATAGTTGCTGAATGACACAGCCTGAAGCTGGCAGCGGCATGAGTAGACAATAGGGCTTCATAATCCCTAAGATTAAAAGATGAATTTTGAAATTTAAATTGAAGAGTTATTGTAGCTACGGCTACCATAACATTTTATAGGGCCAGGCAAAGGCCAAGCAGCATCAGTAAACCATATATTGGCTGAATGACACAGCCTGGAGGTGGCTGAAACATGAGGATACAATATAGTGTCTGAATGGCACAGCCTGGAGTTGGCAGAAGCAAGAGGAGACCGTTGAAATTTAAGATTTTTAAATAGAAATTTTAGTTTTTTTTATTGAAATTGAGGATTTTGATATTTAAGTTTTAACTCCCAAGTTTTAGTTTCCCGGGCCCCGGCGTGTGGGTTCAAAGGACCAAATCTAACAAGGAGTCACATGTCACATGGCAGCACAATGACAGAGCCTGGAGGTGGTATCAATATGAGGAGACCATATAGTGGCTGAATGACACAGCCTGGAGTTGGCAGAAGCATGAGGAGACCATTCACATTTGAGATTTGTAAATAGAAATTTAAGATTTTAAAATTGAAATTAAGCATTTTGAAATTGAAATTTGAACTCCCAAGTTTTAGTGTCCCGGGCCCTGGCGTGTGGGTACAAAGGACCAAATCTAACAAGGAGTCACATGTCACATGGCAGCAAAATTACAGAGCCTGGAGGTGGCATCAGTATGAGGAGACCGTAGAGTGGCTGAATGGCACAGCCTGAAGTTGTCTGAAGCATGAGAAGAGACCATATAGTGGCTGAATGAGACAGCCTGGAGGTGGAATCGGTATGAGGAGACCAAATAGTGGCTGAATGACTGCCTGGAGTTTGTGGTAGTATGGGGAGACCACATAGTGTATGAATGGCACAGCCTGAATTTGTCTGAAGCATGAGGAGACCATATAGTGTTTAAATGGCACAGCCTGGAGGTAGCTGATGCATGAAGAGACCATATAGTGTCTGAATGGCACAGCCTGGAGGTGGCTGAAGCATGAGGAGACCATAAAGTCGCTGAATGGCACAGCCTGGATTTGGCTAAAGCATGAGGAGACCATACAGTGTCTGAATGGCAAAGCCTGGAGGTAGCTGAAGCATGAGAAGACGATATAGTGTCTGAATGGCACAGCCTGGAGGTGGCTGAAGCATGAGGAGATCATTTAATGGCCGAATGACACAGCGTGGAGGTGTTGGCAGCATGAGGAGACCATATAGTGGCTAAATGACACAGTGTGAAGGTGTTGGCAGCATGAGTATTACCTTAAGCGCTTTGGCCGCACCCGCTGGACGTGAGTGCATGGTCCCGTTACCTGCTGCTGCCGGCGGGGCTGGAACTCGCATCGCGGGACGTGCCCGCAAGCAAGCCCCAGTCCGTCACTCACCTGGTTCTTCTCCTGCCCCAGCCTCTGCATCACTGCTCCGGTGCGTGTGTCCCCGTCCCCTAGGATTTAAAAGGCCAGTGCGCTCATTAGTGTGATTCACCTGTGGCTCATTTATATTTTCCTCCACCCTACTCACTCCCCTGCTGGATTTTTGTTGCCTTGAGCCTGAGAGAAAGCATTCCTGTTTCTGCTTTGCCGTGTATCTGACCCTTCCCTTTGTGACCAGACCTTGCTTCTCTGCCAACTTCCTATTGACCTCCTGCTACGTCCTGACTACGCAACCATGCCTCCTGCCCTGACCTTCTGCTATCCCGACTACGAGCTGCCTTATCCCTCCTGTGCCTCGCATCTCCTCAGCCGCCTGTGTGGTCGAGCCGTGCCAAGTGTAGTGACCTGGGTGCCGCAAGCCACAGCAAGTCTTTCCTGCTTTGCGGTGGGCTCTGGTGAAAACCAGCAGCACCTTAGACTCCGCTCCATGGTATGGTCCGAGTAATCTGCCACACAGATCCAGCGGATCCACATCCACCGGGGTTCCTGTCTTCTGAAACGTGAGTGTTACAATGAGGAGACCATATAGTGGCTGAATGACACAGCGTGGAGGTGTTGGCAGCATGAGGAGACCATATAGTGGCTGAATGACAGCTTGGATGTGGCTGAAGCATGAGGAGACCATATAGTGGGTGAACAACACAGCGTGGAGGTGTGGAGAGCATATAGTGACTAAATGGCACATGGCACAACGTGTAGGTGTTGGCAGCATGAGGAGACCATATAGTGGCTGAATGACAAAGCATGGAGGTGGCTGAAGCATGAGGAGACCACATAGTGGCTGAATGACACAGTATGGAGGTGTTGGCAGCATGAGGAGACCATATAGTTGCTGAATGACACAGCCTGGAGCTGGCAGCAACATGAGTAGACACTAGAGCTTCACAATCCCTAAGATTAAAAGATGAATTTTGAAATTGAAATTGAAGATTTATGGTAGCTACTGATACCATAACTAATTTTAGGGTCAGGTCCAGCAGCATCAGTAAACCATATAGTGGCTGAATGAAACAGCCTAGAGTTGGCTGAAGCATGAGGAGACCATATAGTGTCTGAATGGCACAGCATGAAGGTGGCTGAGGCATCAGTAAACCAAATATTGGATGAATGGCACAGCCTGGAGGTTCCCTGAAGCATCAGTAAACCATATATTGGATGATTGACACAGCCTGGAGGTATTGGCAGCATGAGAAGACCATGTAATTGCTGAATGACGCAGCCTGGAGTTTGCAGCAGCATGGGCAGACACTAGGGCGTCACAATCCCTAAGATTAAAAGATTAATTTTGAAATTTAAATTGAAGATTTATGGTAGCTAGTGCTACCATAAAAAATTTTAGGTCCAGGCTCAGCAGCATCACTAAACCATATATTGGCTGAATGACACAGCCTGGAGGTGGCTGAAGAATGAGAAGAGACCATATAGTGGCTGAGTGGCTGAGTGGTGGGTAGCATCACCAGTACCCGATGACGAAGGGGATTGAAAAAAGGTCTGATGCAGAGAAATGTTTGTAACTGGGGAGCAGCGCCTTAAATCTGTTTGGCACTATCCATATTTGTGAAGTGTTGGTGTGGCGCCATGGTCAATCTACTCTGATGCATCAGGCATTGGTGGTTTGAAATCCTGGCTGATCCATGCCTGATTCGTCTTCACAAATCATGCCTGATTCGTCTTCACATTTTTCATGGACAGACAAGTTCTCCTTGGGGTGACTATGGCCCTCGCCGAACTAAACATTCGCTCTGATGGCACACTACTGGCCCGGGCAGGACAGCTTTTTCAGGGCAAACTCTGCTAGGTGCGGCCAGAAATCAAGTTTGGCTGCCCAGAAGTCCAGCGGATCTTCAAGGTGTGTTGGCTGTTGGCATGGGCATGTCAAGGTATACCACCACCTGGGGTTAAGGTCCTGCTCTAGGTGTACCTGCTGCTGATGAGTTGCTTCACTATGTGGGTGAAGAAAGCTACTCATCAGCGACTGTAGATTCAGGCTGCTGCTGATGGAGCTGGTACTGCTCCTGCCACCCCACCCCTCCCCAGCAGCCATGGCAGTGGAAGGTGAGCGCGAGAGGATAGACGAGCTGCGAGCTGCGAGAGGATAGACGATGGCACCAATAAGCATCGGCCAACTGACTACCCAGGATGACTCTGTAGTAGGTCACTCCGTCCTCAATCTCAGTGTGTGTAAAAAAGGCCCCTATTTTGTGGCGGTAGTAAGGGCCCAATAAGGTGGAGATCCAGAAGTCATCCAGCTGCCGAATGGTGACAATTCAGCTGTCACTACACAAGCAAGTGAGCATGCATCGTGCCATTTGTGCAAGGACTCCCTGCCTCCATCTCCACTGCATACTGCCACGGTGTGTCTGAGTCCTCTGTCTCGTCTTCCTCATAACCCACTAGCTCCTCTGGCTGCTCCTGCTCCTCCACTACTGTCAGATTACTAGGAAAACCGCCCATTTGGCAAAACCTAAACTGTGCTCCAATGTGCCCCTCCCCATCCTCTTCTAGTTCAGCCACCAGAGGGCTCATGCAGCCTTGAGATGTAGGTGCCACGTCTCCAGTGCCCTGACCAGCCATCATTTCCAACGCGTGTTGTAAGAAATGAAGCAGTGGAATGGCGTAGTTCATCCCGTAATCCTGGCGACTTACTACTAATGTGGCTTCCTAAAAGGGTCTGAGCAAACGACAGGGGTCACATATGAGCTGCCACTGGTTCACATAGAAGTTACACAGGGGAGTACCCCTATAAGCTTGGATCATCAAGAAATCGGTGATGGCTTTTCTCTGTTCGTACAGTCGGTCCAACATATGGAGGGTGGAATTCCAACGTGTGGCAACATCACAAATCAGACTATTTTGGGGAATACTGTTCTGACGCTGCAGCTCAAGGAGGGTGTGCTTTGCAGTGTACGAGTGGCTGAAGTGCATGCAAAGTTTCCTTCCCAATGTTAGGATGTCTTGCAAATGGGGGAACACTTCAGGAACTGCTTCACAACCAGATTCCCAGTCACAGCATATGCAAGATGTTCTTCCCGTTGTCAATCGCCATGATTCCCATTTCCGGTTTTTGTGGAGTAAGCCATACTCCGATTTCTTTACAAATGACTTTTAGAAGTTCCTTTCCTGTGTAACTCTTTTTGCCAAGGCAAACCATGTGAAGAACAGCGTGACACCACCGTGCCCTGCACATATGGTATGCTGAAGGGGCACTGAGACTTGTCTGGGCAATGGAGGCTGAGGACACAGTGGAGGATGAGGAGGTGGAGTCGCAAACTGTCACAGGACCAATGGCCTGAGAGTATGGAGGAGGAAGCGGCGTGACCTGTCCAAGTTGGTGTTGTGGCTGAGCAGGAACCACATTCACCCAGTGAGCCTTAAAGGACATAGTGACCATAGTTACAGCTCCAGAGGCGGCGCTACCGTGCATTTTGGTACTCACCGACAGGCTCAAGGACTAGCCGACGTTCTCTTCCACAAAATTGTGCAGGGCTGGTACTGCCTTCTTGGCAAAGAAATGACGGCTTGGCACTCTCCACCTCGGCTCGGCACAAGCCATCAGTTCTCTGAAAGGTGCAGAGTCCACCACTTGAAAAGGGAAGGACTGCAGCACCAGCAACTTGAACAGGAGCACATTCAGCTTCTGCACCATTGGATGAGTGGGCACATACTGTTGTCTCTTGGACATGGCTTCGCCGATGGATTGTTGGCGGAATAGCTGACTATAAGTAAAAGGAGCAGGAGCATCTGGAGCGACAGAAGGAGGGTATGACACACAGCTCCCTTCAGCTGAGGTGGTGAAGCCTTGGATGGCTGAAAAATGAAGCAGTGTGCCACTGGGTGATGCAGCAAGCTGGACCACTACATCGGAGCCACTGTTCTCCCAGGCCGCTTTATGGTGGCGAAGCATATGTTGATGCAGGGCCGTGGTGCCAACATTGGGACCCTGGCCATGCTTCACCTTCAGCTGACATATAAATGTGGCTATGGGAACCTCCTCCGGATGCTTGATAAAAAACTGCCACATCGCCGAGTAGCTGATTTTTCGATCAACAGTCTGCATTAATTCACTGCTACTGCCGCTGTCTCCAGGAACCCCTGTTCCACTACCTCCCGGGAAGGTAGGCTGCCGCAAAGCAGGTTGTCTCCCCTGGGCATTTTTGGCTCCAGAATTTCAACTTCTGCCACCATGCTGACTGCCAACCTTGCTACCACCTTGCTGGCTCAGATGCTATCTCACGGGCAACCTGCAACTTTCTTCTCCTGATGATGATGAAGCCCCTTCTGCACCTGACTCCCAATTGCAATCGTCTCCATCTTCATCAAAAAGTGTCTGAACATCATTGATGTCCTCCTCAGGTTCCTCAACAGTGTCTGCTTCATGACCCTAAACCCTGGCAACACCAGTTCCCACATCACTCTCCTCATCACTACTTGCCCGCCTAGCGGAGGAAGCAGCGGATGTCTCCTCCACTTGTTGGCTGGGCAGTAGCTCCTGACTGTCCTCTTTTAGATTGTCCTCAGTGAATAGTGGAGCCGAACCCACAGCATAAGATACTTCTGTAGGGGAGGGAACAGCCTAGGACAGAGGCAATGGGAGGACAGGGACTGCCCCCAGGCCATGCCAACTGAGGGTTGTATCTGAGGAACCCACAGACTGTTTACTGGGGGTATCAGATGTCACTTGTGATGAAGTGGATGACGGTGTTAACCAATCGATGACGGCAGATGGGTTGCTGGTCGAGACACGACCACTAGCTATACAATAACGGGAGCTCAGGCCTCTCGCTGCGACTCCTGCTGCCATTCGCCCCTAGTCTGTTGTGACATTTGCCTGATGAATTTAGGTCTCTGCCACTCCTCTGTGCATGTCCTGGCACTTCTCTGCCTGACAAAGGTATTGCGTATATGAGGGGAGTATAATACGCTTCATTACGCTTAAAAAAGTATTTCTCTAGAACAGCAGCAGGTGTGTACTTTTACCTGGGCTTTCACAGTATCTAGGCCCTTAACAGATCAACAGGTACAAAATAGTACACTGCTTAGATGTAGGTATGTGGTATGCACTCATGAGGGCAGAAAAATTCGGTAAAGTACGCTTAAAAAAACGTATTTAGTAAAACACCAGCCGGTGATTGCTTTTGTCTGGACTTTCACAGTATCTAGGCCCTTGACAGATTAACAGGTACAAAATAATACACTACTTAGATGTGTGTATGTGCCATGCACTTATGAGGGCAGAAAAATGCACTACAGTACACTTAAAAAAGTATCTGAGTAAAAACACCGGCCGGTGAGTATTTTTGCCTGGACTTTCACAGTATCTAGGCCCTTGACAGATTAACAGGTTTAAAACAGTACACTACTTAGAGGTAGAAAAATGTGCTATAGTACGCTTAATAAACATATTGGAGTAATACACCAGCCGCTGATTACTTTTGGCTGTTCTTTCACAGTATGTAGGCCCTACACAGATTAACAGGTACAAAATAGTACACTACTTAGATGTAGGTATGTGGCATGCACTTATGAGGCCAGAAAAATGCGGTACAGTATGCTTAACAAAATGTATTTTAGTTAAACTCCAGCCGATGATTACTTTTGCCTGGACTTTCACAGTATCTAGGCCTTTGACAGATTAACAGGTACAAAATAGTACACTACATAGATGTACGTATGTGCTATGCACTTATGAGGGCAGAAAAATGTGCTACAGTACACTTAAAAAAGTATCTGAGTAAAAACACCAGCCGGTGAGTACTTTTGCCTGGACTTTCACAGTATCTAGTAGTGTTGAGCGGCATAGGCCATATTCGAATTCGCGAATATTCGCGAATATATGGACGAATATTCGTAATATTTTCGCGAATATTCGCATATTCGTAATATTCTCATTTTATTTTCGCGTATGCGAAAATTCGTGTATGCGAAAATTTTCATATGCGGAAATTAGCATATACAAAAATTAGCATATGCGAAAATTCGCAAATACGAAAATTAGTATGTGCTAATTTTCGCATATGCGAAAATGCGAAAATTAGCATGTGCAAATTTTCGCATATGCGAAAATTCACACACCAATCTCACACAGTAGTATTAGAGCCTTCTTTACGCCACACAAGCTGGAAGCAGAGAGGGGGGATCACTGTGATGTGTACTGTGAGAAAAAAAAAAAAAAAAACAATATTCATAATTACGAATATATAGTGCTATATTCGCGAATATTTGCAAATTCGCGAATATGCGATATTCGCAAATAAAATTCGAATTGCGAATATTCGCGAGCAACACTAGTATCTAGGCCCTTGACAGATTAACAGTTTTAAAATAGTACACTACTTAGATGTAGGTATGTGGTATGCACTTATGAGGGCAGAAAAATGCGGTACAGTACGCTTAATAAAAGTATTGGAGTAAAACATCAGCCAGTGAGTACTTTTGCCTTGACTTTCACAGTATCTAGGCCCTTGACAGATTAACAGGTTTAAAATAGTACACTACTTAGATGTAGGTATGTGGTATGCACTTATGAGGCCAGAAAAATGCGGTACAGTATGCTTAACAAAATGTATTTTAGTAAAACACCAGCCGATGATTACTTTTGCCTGGACTTTCACAGTATCTAGGCCTTTGACAGATTGACAGGTACAAAATAGTACACTACTTAGATGCACGTATGTGCTATGCATTTATGAGGGCTGAAAAATATGCTACAGTACACTTAAAAAAGTATCTGAGTAAAAACACAAGCCGGTGAGTACTTTTGCCTGGACTTTCACAGTATCTAGGCCCTTGACAGATTAACAGGTGAAAATAGTACACTACTTAGATGTAGGTATGTGGCATGCACTTATGAGGGCAGAAAAATGCGCTACAGTACACTTAATAAACGTATTGGAGTAATACACCAGCCGCTGATTACTTTTGGCTGTCCTTTTTATAGTATGTAGGCCCTTGACAGATTAACAGGTACAAAATAGTACACTACTTAGATGTATGTATGTGGTATGCAATTATGAGGGCAGAAAAATGCTCTACAGTAGTGTTGGGCGCGAATATTCGCATTTCGAATATTTATTGTGAATATCGCAAATTCGCGAATATTGCAAATATATTTGCTATATATTCGAAATTACGCATATTCGCATATGCGCATATTCAGATATGTGAATATTCGCATATGCACATATTCGCATATGTTAATATTCGCATATGTGAGTATTCGCATATGTGAATATTCACATATTCCTTCTTTTCACTTGTGGGCCAATTAGAATGATGCAAATACACTTGTCAGAGGTAATCAACAACATCACTAGCAAACAATAGTAAAGTTGCTCACCCCATCACTGTTTTCTTCAGCAAATACGCAAATATGCAAATATTCACATATGCAAATATTCGCATATGCGAATATTGGCATATGCAAATATTCACATATAACGAATACGCGAAATATAGGACGAATATTCGTCTATGTATTTGCGAAATATCGCGAATTTGAATATGGCCAATGCCGCTCACGCTACTCTACAGTACTCTACAGTACGTTTAAAAAAGCACTGGGGTAAAACACCAGCCGGTTATTACTTTTGCCTGGACTTTCACATTACCTACTTATGAGGGCAGAAAAATGCGGCTTAAAAAATGCGTATCTTTGCACAACACCAGCCGTACACAACAGTTCTGCAGCACAATAAAAGCTGTGTACTAAACACAAAATTGCACTCTGTCAAAGACTATTAGGAATGGACTGCTGTGTATTATTTCGTCTACAGACTAGTATAACCAGTAGATGATTTGTTGTGGAACAAAGACACTAAATTGCGCCGAAAAATTATTCCTGCCTCCTCTGTTAAGGTTTATGAAGTTGATGCAGCTTGTGTAAATGTATGAGGCAACACACAGCTTTCTGCCCCTCTCTGTAATACATTGCTGTAGAAAGTGATTGGGAGGTTAATGGCTGAAGTTAAAATCCTTTTCAGTGAAAATAACACTGCTCTCTGTCCACCAGGACGCTAATGTAACTAGGATGTGAAACGCTGGAATGAGCTTTTCTCTATGCAGTTTAATGAATGATATGACGAGCCACAAAATGGCTGCCGAATATATAGAGCTGTGACATCACAAGAGTGACTGGCTGCTAATAGGCTGCATCCTGCATGTGATTCAGGGTCATCCCACCTACTTCCCTTCCCGCCTTGCCTTCCCGCCATTTTGGATGCCCTGGAGCCTGGAACGCAATAAATGGAGTTTAATGAAGCAATTTGCGCGATAGAATCGCTGTGATATTCGCATTCGTTGCAAGACGAATATTTCATGAAATTCTTAATGAATTCGGATTCGTTAGTTTTGATTCGCTCATCTATAGTTGCCATCCATAACAATTTTTAAATCTTTATTGAAGTATACAGATGTAAAATCAGTACAAATGATTCATAACAATTGAACGCATAACGCATTTCGGACAGTGTGACCTTAGTCATAGTCATATCTTTTGTACTGCTTTTACATCTGTATGCTTCAATAAACATTTTTTTTTTTTTAATATTTCCAGATGGCAACCTTGTAAGCTGGATCTTCTTTGCCTTTCTATAGTCCCCAAATAGCCCTATTTATTCTTATTTGACCACATCCCATAAACCTGATGTGGTTCCAATGACTTTTTGCTATTGTTAGTAACTGCATGTTTTGGATATTTCCCTTCCAAAAGCTCAAAGAAGCACATTTTATTGGATTTTTTAAGTTAAATACATGTTGTAGATTCAACTACAATGTGCAGCTTTGAACCTGTAGTCTCAGGGCTGGTCTTTACCTATCTTAACATTCTTATTATTCGTAGTATTCTGAATGTTGTTCCTGGTCAAATTTTCAATCATTCCATATCTTTTAAGCTACTTTATTATTATCATCACCCTAAATGTGCTAAATGGTAATTTTAAATAACTTATTCATGCAGTTTTTTAAAGTTTACCTAAACTTTTAGCAAACTTCCAAGTGTCATAGGTCACTAACATGAGATGGCAGAAGTGCCTGGCTGAGCCCTGTGCCCTTTTGTTTCTGCTTGGTTCTCCTTGGAAAGCCGAGCACGTAGTGTACAGATTCACTTAAAGTCAATGAGACATTCAATGAATTAGTACATTAGTAATTTTTCATGTCATTACATTTGTTACATATGTTTTTGTTTTTCAAATCCTATAAAGAAGACTAGAGGAAAATGGCAGGAAAAAAATACCTAGATCATGCTTTATTTTGAAAACTAACACCACAAACTCAAAAAAAAGTGCTATAACGTCACAAAAAAAAGCATCATTTATACTACATTTTATATTTTCTTACAGACATTAAAGGGGTACTCCCCTGGATTTGTAAATTACTTTTATTTTAAAATCTTAATCCTTCCTGTACTTATCAACTGTTCTTTTCCTTTCTGTATGACCACAGTGCTCTCTGCTGACACCTCTGTCCATTTCAGGAACTGTCCGGAGCAGAATAGGTTTTCTATTGGGATTTGCTCCTACTCTAGACTGTTCCTAAAATAGACAGAGGTGTCAGCAGAGAGCACTGTGGTCAGACAGAAAGGAAAATCAAAAAGAAAAGAACTTCCTGTGGAGCATACAACAGCTGATAAGTACAGGAAGGATTAAGATTTTTAAATAGAAATAATTTACAAATCTGTTTAACATTCTGGCACCAATTGATTTTTAAAAAAAAGTTTTACACATGATATAAATGTATGTCATGGTTCCCACTATGATGTATACTTCTGTCATACATACTAATTAAAAAACAAGATATATATAAAATCATAGCCAGGAAGTCAACACATAAATTTACATCACATCTTGAATAAAAAAATAGAAATATTTTTTACCATACCAGTGGAAAACAACCAGTAGAAATGATAATAGTAACGAAAATAATGATAACAGTTATATTCTCTGGTGTAATAATGCATTTCTTATGTATAAACTGAAATTGGTACCAGTTACTTCTATTTATTCTACTGAATATGGACATGTATTTAAACCATATATCTTAGATGAAGATTTATCTGTTTGGCTTTGAGGGCAGGTTTTACCTTGGGAAGCTGAAATTACTTTTTCCGTGAGATGGCTAAACAGGCTTTATTATATCATCCTTTTATTATGATAAGTACTCTCTCATTGATTTTGGTATTATTTATATTATTATGTTAGCCATAATCACACTTGAACATTATTATTGCCAGCAGAAGTTATTATTAAACTCTTTGGATGCATAAGATAAACAAACCGTAAGCAAATTTACTTGTATTCCGAGACTGTAGATGGCACATTCTGGAAGATGGCAAACTTTTTAAACTAGAGTAGTTAAATAGTAGCATCAAATAGCAGTTAAAGTGGCACTCTGGTGGAAAACAAATGTTTTCAAATCTGGCCACAGAGTTTGCTATGGGGATTTGCTTCTACTCTGGGCAGAACCTGACACAGATAGAGGTGTCAGCAGAGAGCACTGTGGTCAGACTGGAAAGAACTACATACCGTATTTTTCGCCGTATAAGACACACTTTTTCTTCCCCAAAACTGCGTCTTATACGGCGAATACACCCGTATCACGGCGGTCCCTGCGGCTATCAACGGCCGGGACCCGCGGCTAATACAGGACATCACCGATCGCAGTGATGCCCTGTATTAACCCTTCAGACGCGGCAATCAAAGCTGACCGCCATGTCTGAAGGAAAAGTGACACTAACCCGGCTGTTCAGTCGGGCTGTTCGGGACCGCCGCGATTTCACCGCGGCGGTCCCGAACAGCCCGACTGAATAGCCGGGTTAGTGCTTACAGGAAAGCGGTGTCTTCTCCGTTCAGGGATCCCCTGTATGGCCGGCGCTCTCCTTCCTTGTCATCACGTCGTCGCGTACGTGCGTCAGCGTGCGTAATGACATGATGGCGGCGACGGAGAGCAAGGATACCCGGCCGGCAGCAGAGACGTTCCGGAGCAACGGCGACAGCGATGGAGCGACATCCAGGGCAGCGGTGATGGGTCCGGAGCGGCGGGGACACGTGAGTATTACCTCCTATGCAGTGGTCTTCAATCTGCGGACCTCCAGATGTTGCAAAACTACAGCTCCCAGCATGCCCGGACAGCCAACGGATGTCCGGGCATGCTGGGAGTTGTAGTTTTGCAACATATGGAGGTCCGCAGGTTGAAGACCACTATTGGGTTCAAAATCTTTATTTTTTTAGATATTGCACCTATAAACGCCGGTGCGTCCTATAGGACGAAAAATACGGTAACTTTCTCAGGAGCATACAGCAGCTGATAAATACTGGAAGAATTAAGATTTTTAAACAGAAGTAATTTACAAATCTGTATAACTTTCTGGCATCAGTTGGTTTGAAAAGTTTGTTTTCCATTGGATTACCACATTAACCTCTTAAGGATGCAGGGCATACCTGTACACCCTGTGCCCCGGTCCCGGTATAAATGCGGGGTCACACCGTGACCACGAGTCATACCGGGTAGGTCTAGGCAGCTAATGAAAGCCGGGACCCTGGGCTAATAGCCTGTGGCACCGATCATTGGGCCGCGCACTATTAACCCATTAGACGCAGCGTTAAAATTGATCGCCATATCTAAAATGAAAGGAAAAGCTTACCGGCAGCTCAGTTGGGCTGATCGGGACCATCGCGGTGAAATTGCGATGTCCCGATCAGCAAGAATGCGAGTGGAGGTTCCCTTATCTGCCTATGTCACGTCTGATCGGCGATTGATTACTCCAAGCCTGAAATCCAGGCTCGTGTAATCGACTGCCGATTACACTGATCTTTGCCGTGTCAATGCACGGCAATTATCTGTGTATGAGATTGGTATGTGCAGTGTAATAGCCACTAGGGAGGCTATAACACTGCAAAAAAAAAGTTAACAAAGATCATTTAACACCTTCCCTAATAAAATTAAGAATCACCCCCCTTTTCCCATATAAAAAAACAGTGTAAATAAAAATAAAAATAAACATTTGTGGTATATGGAAATGTCCGAACTATAAAAATATATTGTTAATTAAACTGCACGGTCAATGGCGTATGCGCCAAAAAATACCAAAGTCCAAAATAGCGTATTTTTGGTCCCTTTTTATATCATGAAAAAATTTATAAAAAGCGATCAAAAAGTCCAATCAATATAAAAATGGTCGGACGTGCAGGAGAATTGTAGAAAATAAGCAGACCTCACCACGTCCAAGCTAGCGACAACTTCTTTATTTCTTAAAGTGCAGTTAGGACATACAGGTGCAGGGAGACAGAGATGCCAGAGAATCATCATGGTCTGACGAAGTGCAGAAGCACGATACGGCTGTGACCAGTCAGCCGGATTCTCCGGCGTCCCTGTCTCCCTGCACCTGTGTGTCCTAACTGCACTTTAAGAAATAAAGAAGTTGTCGCTAGCTTGGATGTGGTGAGTGGCGCTTATTTTCTACAATTCTCCTGCACGTCTGATGTTTGCCTCTGTCCTGGCTGAGCACCCCACCAGCAGTGACATATGTACACACCTGTTTCACCAAGAGCGATTTCTAGGCTGTACGGCTGGCAGTGCCGAAAGCTGTTCCTTTCTGCAAGCAATATAAAAATGGTACCAATAAAAACTTCAGATCACAGCGCAAAAAATGAGCCCCATACCGGCCCATATGTGGAAAAATAAAAAAGTTATAGGAGTCAGAAGATGACAATTTTAAACGTATAAATTATCCTGCATGTAGTTGTGATTTTTTTTAGAAGTAATACAAAATCAAACCTATACAAGTAGGGTATCATTTTAACCGCATGGACCTAGAGAATAAAGATAAGAAGTCAGTTTTACTGAAAAATGCACTGCGTAGAGATGGAAGCCCCCAAAAGTAAAACAATTGCATTTTTTCTTCAATTTTGTGCCACAATGAATTATTTTTTCCGCTTCACTGTGGATATTTTGGTAAAATGACTAATGTCACTGCAAAGTAGAACTGGTATTGCCAAAAATAAGCCATAATATGGAATTTTAGGTGCAAAATTGAAAGCGTTAGGATTTTTAGAAGGTGATGAGGAAAAAAGGAGAATGCAAGAACAGAAAAACCCTGCATCCTTAAGGGGTTAATAAAAATTAGATACACTATATTCCTCCAAATACATAATTTTTATATAAATAACCTTTTACGTACACAACAACAATATATAATGTAGCCATGCCACCTAAATGGATTCCCCACACACTCTACTGACTGGACCCCTCAAGGGAATTTTCCTCCCAGATAGACAGTGGATTGGTGGCTGACCTTGCGCCTCACTCTTTCTTCTTTATCTTATTTTGAAGTATGATACAGTACCCTTGAATATTTGCTCTGCCATAATACAGTTTAACCGCTGGATGTCACTAAAATATAACATGCATTGTTTTAACATATAAATTGCAGAAATCTACACGTATATAATAGGCTCATAATACAGTGCAACAATAATAATAAGTGCTGGTGTTGGAGTTATGTGTTCCACAATGACAAAGTTGTTAGGAACTCATATAGTGCGACACTGCACATAGTCTACCACAGAACTTATTTTTATTAATATTGAAACTTTACAACTATTGCAGATATTGAAAATGTAGAATTGTATTTCTTACTTAATGCCTTATTCATGACAGCTAATCTACTCAATTAACCCACCTATTAAAAGAGCAGATATTGACCTTTAATGGCACAGAGCCTAAAGCATAAACTTAAGATTCTCACAATCATAAAACCCATCGTCAGGTCACATAGCTTAATTAGCATCTTAAAGACAATGCAGTTAATAATATATGACTTGCATTATGGCAAGTAATAATTGTGAAGATCCATATGCTTTCTAACTCATGTTAGCTGAGTATCAGGCCACATCACATCATTTTTATTTTATAAATCTTATGTATGTCCTTTTAGCAACCTTCATTTTACAACCAGGGGACTGTTATATGAAAGGGAATTATGTGTGAAAGAAGTTAATACAGTTCAACACATTTGCAGAGCTCCAGTGATATCATAAATGCAGCAAGCTTATATTCATTCAAATAGTTAAAAGGGTATTTGGTTTTTAGAAAATAGTTTTCAAATTAGACTATAACCCCAAGACATATAATTTAACAATATAGTGTTATCACAAATTGTCCTGGTTTCAGCTTGTTTTTGCTTGATTTATTCCTAACAGAAAGTTATGTAATTTTTCACTGTGTTGTTGACTCCCTCTCTCCCAAGACAACAATTCATTTTCTGTGTTTGAGGAGGTATTGATGGATTATGTCTCTGAGTTAGAGCCCCGCCCCCTGATGTCACCACCATGTGACCCGTCCCTACAACCTGCATCACCATCTTTCTGACATATACATAAATATCTTTATTGAGTCATTTAGGGAGAATGAGCTGTGAATACAGCACGCTCTATTGTGAACAATTCCGCAGGAAAAGGAGCAGACGGAGAATGAATGCAGGAGGTACTAAACTTCACTTAGTCTTCAATAATATGCTGTGATAAAAAATGTTTTGCAACAACTCTGGGTGGTGAACTGGCAGGAGTGTTGTGGGAGGGGAGTAGTCAGGGTGAGAGGACTGTGATGAAGAGCTGAGGGAAAGTAACACATAATGGGAATTGTAGTGCAGAGCAACTGCTCAACCAGAAAGCACAACAAAAAAGCACAGGACTAAACAAATGATTTTTTTCTGGCTTCAGAACTGAGACAGACAGGAAAAGGATGCTATATGCTTTTGCAGCATTTTTATGTGTTTTTACCTGAGGTTGAAATACTGCTTTTACAGTATGTACAGGTTTGTAGTGATGTTTGGTGACTTTTTACTTTACTTTTATTTTTTATTTCCTGTAGAAAAGACTTTGATTAAAATACTAGAAAAAAATGCCATTGCAAACCCATAAAACATCACAAACCAAAACACTTTCATTAAAGACTGTAAAGTAAAATTTAGTTACATAATAGCAATAAAACTATTTTAAAAACACTGAAAATGATAAAGAAATGTGACGTTTTTCAGGAAAGAAAGATATGTGTAAAACCAGCCTGGTGTAATTAAGGAATATTTGCAAGGGTACCAAACAATTGAGGTGTCAAGCTACAGAACCAAGTGGATAGACCCCTGTAATAAATGTACTCTGGAGTGGAGTACTTTATTCTCTCTTCAATCTGTTCTTCAACATCTCACAATTGGGTGTGATCATAATGCTATATGCAGAAGCATTTTGCAAAGTGTCATAAATATATTTTATCTTATCTGGCGCTTTGCAGAAGCAATTGAAAAAATTGAGAATACCAAAGCAGATAATTTCTGTAATGGGTAAGTTTTCACAAATGCTGCACTGTGGGTGAAAAAAAACGCAGCGGCCAGATGTTAGCTGCAAGTCAACAAGGATTTATGAAACACCATATGAAACGGCTCAGTGAGACTACAGCACCACGGCACCAAACCACCATTAAAAACACAATGTAGATTTTACACTGGCCATTTTTCTGACTTTTTTTAAGTAAAAAGAAAAAACACAGTTATGACAATATGTGAAAAAAAAACTAAGCATTACAGATCTTCTCTAAAGGGGTATTTTGACTTCTCCACTCCCACCATTGTTCTCCTAGAGTGGCTGAGTGGGAAGTACATGTGCTGATCCTAAACACAGCAAGCACTTTCGATGTGAATAGCTCCAATGAAACGGCGGCAGGAGTGAGGAGGTAAGTATGTGTTTTTTAACTGATTCTGATTTTTTCAGTATACTTCTTTAACAGATTCCTCTACACTCAATGGAATAGGCCTCTGAAAACAACCTCACATTCACTTTTACTTGTAAATGTGATTTGCCAAAACCCTCCCTGAATGAACTTTACTTAAAGACATACTGTATACCTTAAAGGGGTACTCCCATGGAAAACTTTTTTTTTTTAATCAACTGGTGCCAGAAAGTTAAACAGATTTGTAAATCACTTCTATTAAAAAATCTTAATCCTTCCAGTTCTTTTTATGGGCTGTATACTAAAGAGAAATCCAAAAAAAAAATGCATTTCCTCTGATGTCATGACCACAGTGCTCTCTGCTGACCTCTGCTGTCCATTTTAGGAACTGTCCAGAGCAGCAGATGTTTTCTATGGGGATTTTCTTCTGCTCTGGACAGTTCCTAAAATGGACAGCAGAGGTCAGCAGAGAGCACTGTGCTCGTGATGTCAGCAGAGAGCTCTGTGGTCATGACATCAGAGGAATTTCTTTTTTGGATTTCTTTTTAGTATGCAGCCCCTAAAAAGTACTGGAAGGATTAAGATTTTTTAATAGAAGTGATTTACAAATCTGTTTAACTTTCTGGCACCAGTTGATTAAAAAAAAAAAAGTTTTCCACGGGAGTGCCCCTTTAAGCCTGGCATGGATATAAAGTAGCTGTCAGGAAAGTGCAGCTACCCCCCCCTCCCTGCCCCCATGCACATGCATGCTAGCATTGGCTGAGAATGTACATTATATGTTCTTAGTAGAAAAATGGGAGAAGGCCATTACCAGGACCTTAATCTCTTACTCAGAATAGAGAGTTGTTATAAAGAGTGCTTCCTGCCCTGGAGGACCTGTCCTGTATTATAGAGACAACTCTTTTGCAATGGCACTGTGTAATGCCTTACTTCCCCTGTGTTGGTGCTGCAGGCATATAAAAGATTTACTGCTAGGTTTCTCTGCCAGATATCCCAGCAGCCAGACACTTTGCTGTCAATGTATTGTCAAGGGATGCTTCTAACAAGCAGAGATTGTCCACAACAGCCCACTTCTTCAGGTCCCCATGCTGAAGGGCTGCTAACATCAAGTGTCGCTCGGGGCACATTATAGTACACTGATTGGTATCGTTCTAAGCTACTACAAGTTCAGTATGAAAAAACAAAACACTGTATTTATGAATATCTTGCGCCACTGGTCTTCAGTTTTATCAGTCCATGTTCACACACTGTAAAAAATCTGCCCATGTTTTATTTTCAGCTAATTATAGAAATTTTTTAGTTTTCATTTTGCAACCATTATTTTTCAATCATTGGCTGAAAAGCTGTCAGGAGATAAAATACGGCCATATTTTTTACAGTGTGTGAACAAGTTTTTTTGGGAGTTTTTCAGAATAAACAGATGTGCTTTGCAGTTCATAAAGCCATACAAAGTGACTCTCATTCATCGCTAGACTGAGGCCATCCACCCAGCTGCTGCTTTAAGAATTATCCCAATTATTTCCAGTGTCAGCATGACTTCCCAGCATTTCTGCATTGCTCATATGCTTCTGTAATATACTCACATTGATTTCTTTTTCTCCACTCTGCTGACTGTACAGTTTGATAGAGAGTTACCCCAGAGCCAAGGTCATGGTTTTATTCCCTCAATAAACAAACAAGGGAGACCTTGGTGGGGAGAGATGAACGAGGTGAAAAGATCTGTGAAATAAAACCAGAGAAGAATTCCTATAAATTCAATAAGGGTGGATTCATAGAATGTGTCATTTTACACCACTGGCAAATCTGCCACTCAGTCTGTCTTACATGTGGATTTAGATTCAGATTTACAGCAAACTAGCTGCAACACTTACCCTTTGAATTGCAAAGAGTGGGTAAAATCTGCAACTAAAACATGAAGATTTTACAGAATTACTCCACATGTAAATCCACCCTTAGGGTAGGGTCATACGTACCGTATACGCAGCATATTTCACACTGTGCAGTGGAAAATACACAACATATTCTCCTATGAGCAAACACATAGAGCTTCTCTGCAGCAGCCCTGTGTGTGCAGTGAGATTTGAGGCCGATTTGCACGTCACAGTCACAACGGCGTGCTCAGGAGCGTAGCTATAGAGGTAGCAGTTGAACCAGGGCCCTGGTGCCTAAGGGGGCCCCAAAGCACATCTTCCCCATTAGAGACCAGTAATATAGGGCCCTGTTGCAGATTTTGCATTGGGGCCCAGAAGCTACAAGCTATGCCTCTGGGCGTGCTGGCCCCACCTCCAAACCTCACTGCACATGTAGAGGTGAAGCTCGGTACCCCTTCTTGTCTGCTCATAGGAGAATACCCAGCAGATTTCCTGCTGCATAGCGGACTTCGCGCAGCATTAAATACGCTGTGTATACGCAATGTGTGACCCTACCCTTAGGGTATGTTTTCACAACTGAATCTCTGTACGGAATTTTGCCCAGAGATTCCGCTGCACAAACCTAACATTGGTACGAATTGGTTTTCCATTGACCCATTTACACTGCAGAATTTTGGCAGCGGAATATTCAACCACAGGAATTGATTTGGCAAAAGAATTAACAAGTTCAAACTTTCAATGGAAAGTGCAAGCATAGTCCCTTTGTTTAAAGGGTAGGTGACACCACTTTTGCCCTGGCACTTCCACCTGTGGTGGCCCAGTATGAGACGTGTTATCCCGTGCTCCTGCTGTCCTGTCAGGCAGCCTCCTTCAGTGTCCCCAAAGCCCCCTGCACTTGTTTCCCCATTGTAAATGTGTTTTACCATGTACAGTGTTATAAAATCTAATGTTGCTTTAAGAGTTATACCATATGATATGTCATGTGATTGCACCAGTGACCAGGTGATCCCAAGAGTGACCTATGGGCTCCCTGCTAGTCTCCCCCTGGGTGGATCTAGCTTCGCTGTCTTTGAGCTCTGCTCTTCTGCTAAGCTGAGGTCCAGTGCAGTCGTGCCTAGTGTGTGTGTCCAGAGTGTTGGAGACTTCAAAGTCAAGTCCTACAGCCACCATCAAGTCGAGTAAGCTAATGTCACAGTTTTATGAGTCAAGTCAAGTAAGTCCAGGTCAACTGTCAAGTCAGCATTGTCTGCATTCAATTGTCCAGTCCTACTACAAGTCCCAGCAAGCCCTTAAGGTCTATGCGTCACTGGTCACCTCTTTGGGCCCTGGCTGAACTGTATGACTTTGCCAACTGTATACCCAAGTTGTCCGTAACTTGGCGTCTGAGTCTTAATTGCCTCCATGCCTAGCCCAATATTCAACGGTAGACCTTCGAGTGGTTATAGGCTAAACCACGCCCTGGCATCACAAATACAATCAGTTGATGCCATCTGCTACAGGGTAAAAAAATCTGCCCTGCACCACACACCCTGCCACCACACACCTTTAAAATATATAGTAAGACCTGTAATGTAAATGTGCTGCACTAACAGTTCCTTGGTGCCCTTGGGGTGCTCAACCAGACCACTACCGTCTCCTCCTGTAGTTCCGCCTGACCACCAAACACATGCTGCCCCTCAGTAGTGAAGCTTTGTGACAGTCCCACCGAGACACAGCACATGTGAGAGATCTCGCATCGGCCCTGGATCCACATCACTGTTAAGGAGCGGTTTGGGCTCAGTGGTCAGGTTGGTCTACAAAAGGAGACAGGCGTGGTGAAATTGTGAGTTATTTTAGGTTCTTCCACAATATGTATTTAAAAAATTTAGCACATCTGAGCCAAAGTTCAAGTGCCTTGTGCCACTTTTTATTTTCTTGGATGGTTTCCATGACTACACAATAATTCATGTATGAGTTTAAAGTGAAACCACTCCTAATTGTACATGATGTGTAAAAAATGTTTAATTTATCAGTGAGTTGTAAAAAAGGTGAAACCATTTTTTCTTGTCTGTATCAAGGGTTTTCTCTTGTCTGTATCAATTTTCTGATTGTAACCTTTTTATTTCATTTTTTGTACATTATCACGGGGGCAGCCATCTTGCCTGAGGTGTTTTTATTTAGTTTTTTTTTACAGCATTTAGAGATACACTTTACAACCAGCCTCAAATTTAAAGTTGGGATGTATATGTGGGAATGGGGTGGGGGAGAGGAGCGTAGATCATTAGGGGGATTGAGTGCTTAGTTACCTTTAATCCTTTTTTTTTTCTTTTTTTTTGGAAAATGGGAAAAGAGAGGAATTTTAATTAAACCTTTTTTTTTTTTAACCTTATTTCTGTATACTTTTTAGTCCCCCACAGGGTACTATTTATTGCAATCTTTAAATTGTAA
Organism: Hyla sarda; assembly: GCF_029499605.1. Lineage (NCBI taxonomy): Eukaryota > Metazoa > Chordata > Amphibia > Anura > Hylidae > Hyla > Hyla sarda. The sequence continues at coordinate 149,566,699 of NC_079191.1, read as the reverse complement.
ATACTCATATATACATGTGTATCCTGATCCTGGTGTGTTAAGTCTTAAGCGCCCATAGCCCATGATGACAGCAGAAGGCAGGTAAGGAGAACTCTGTCCGCCATCTCAGCTGATCTGATCCCCACAGTCGTGCCACGGGTGATCAGATCAGCCATCTGAACTGCCGCATTGCCGCACATGCCGTGATCAATATTGATCACACCATCTGAGGAGTTAGTTGCTCATGTCCGCCATTAAGGGCATGTCCCTGGCTGCTGAAAGCAGCACTTGCTTCATAGCTGCGACGGGACTCAGGACATACTTGTACATCCTGGTGAGCTAATTCCTAGACTTCCAGGGTGTACCTGTGCGCCCTGCGTCCTCTAGGGGTTACACAGCCAGGTGTGAGGGGTTTTAAAAAATAAATAAACAAATATAGAAAGGAGTGTTGTTAAAATAAAAAAAATAAGTCATACTCACCTCCTCCAATCTGCAGCAGTCATTCCAACCTTCCAGGCTACCTCTTCCTTTTTGTTTTTGTGATGTGTTGGTCCCACATAAACTGCCTGCTCAGCCTATCTGTGACTGTAGTGGTTACCTGACTCAGTGGGGGTGACCTGAAGGCACTAAAGAAAATAGACAAAATTATATAGAAAGGGAAAAAAAATATCTAACAGTTATAGTGATTTATGCTAATTTTACCATTCCACAGGCACCACTTTGATAACTTTGCTGCAATATAATCACATTGCTATCCGATGAAATGATGTATTGATACATTTCTCCACACAGTAAAATAGTTTTCATCCCCTGGAGACAAACCAGTTATTTACATTTAAAGGGGTGTTCTGGCCTTATACATTTTATCCCCTATCCAAAAGATAGGGGATAAGATGTATGATCGCAGGGGTCCCGCCACTGGGACCCCAAGATCTCGGTGTAGCCCCCGGCATTCTGTGCCAGGTGCTGCCTCCGAGACATGATGTCACAGCCACGCCCCTTCCATTCATGTTTATGGGAGGGGGCGTGATGGCTGTCTTGCCCCCTCCCATAGACATGAATGGAGGGGGTGTGGTGTAACGTCATGATAGGGCATGGCTGTGATGTCACATCTTGGTTTCGGAGGCAGCGCCCTGCACAGAATGATGGGGGCTGCACTGAGATCGTGGGGGTCCTAGCGGTGGAACCCCTGCAATCATACGTCTTATTCCCAACCTTTGGATAGGGGATAAGATGTATGAGGCCAGAATACCCCTTTAAGCGGGTCCAAAACCGTCATCCATAGACCATCTTGTATCATTTATTTTTTCAGTATTGTTTGTAGATGACTAACTTCTTCCTTGCTTTCTGCTGGATTTACAGAGCTTTGTTGTATATGAGATATTGTGAAAACTGGGCTGTTAAGCAGATGCTGGCAAAAAACTTTACTGTAACTACAACAAAAACACATAAAACCAGGCTCCATAAAATATGCCCGTGCCATTAACATAAGAATAGCAGCTCAGCTATGGCAAACATGACTTTGATAGGAGAAATCAAGGCCATATTTGGTGCTACATCCTTCCTCCCGATTCCGCCTCGGCTCAGCAGCTGATCGCGCACGTGACTGTCTCGATAATAATATCATGGCATATTACATTTTCGCTGCAGTTCTGCCAAATGCTCGGCGTTCATTTGTTTGTAATGTGTTTACGGGAACAATTTGCTTTACATCTGTAGTGGAAATCATGTGGTTGCCATGTGCACGACGGATAATTTATTCGATACTCACGCTCTTCATCTCAGCAGCCTTTAATGTTTAAAGCAAGTAACATGCAAGTTCTGAGAGGATGTGGAGTTCAAAATAGGGGGTTTCTGCCTCTAGTTTCTTTGGTTTCACAATTAATGGTTTTTAGATTTCCTGTCACACCATATGTTACGGTATAAAATGTGATCAGTAATTCAATACTGTTAGGTCTCCATATGTTTTATTCAGTGCAGCAAATGTTTGGTGGCTACTCCTATTGTAGACTATCATTTCATTTATTTTATTCAAAGGACATCTGTCATCAGACAAGGCCCCCTGATGTTCTGCTCCAAAGACTACAAGCCTATGGTAGTTTTAGTACCCATTAAAACAGTTTTTCCAAGTAGTGTGCCTCCAGCTGTTACAAAACTACAACTCCCAGCATGCCCGAACAGCCAAAGGCTGTTCGGGCATGCTGGAAGTTGTAGTTTTGAAACAGCTAGAAGCACACTGCTTAGGAAACCATACACTGAAATATAAAGTGATTCTATTATCGTGTCAACCTTAGGTTTTGTTCACACAATAGAATTTTTGTGCGGAATTCCGCAGAAGAATTCCGCACGAACATTCCGCTGCAGCAGATTACTATTGCTTTCAATGGGATCTTGCTGCACTGTACACACAGCAGAATTTCTGATGTTTCTCCCGTGGAAATCCCAATTCTGAAGTCTGCAGAAGGAATAGACATGTCCGCAAGGAAATGCATTGTCGTCTATGAGACCGCACATTTCCAAGTGGTCCTAGTGCCGGCATGTTCTGCTGTCAGTGGAATGTCCACATGGAAATTTTCTGTGCGGATATTCCAATATGTAAACATAGCCTTAGGGGCATCACCATCAACAGCAGCCTGTAAATAGACTGATGGATCTGGGCTGGATTAACATGAGAATGGAGTCGGAATTTTTTTTTCACGTTTTATTAGAACACTAGCTGAGTACCCGGCGTTGCCTGGTTTTTCCTTGCTAATCCTTGTTGGGGAGGAAAATAAACAAAGGAGGAAGCTTTTGACTTCACATCCCGTCCTCATATATTGTTGTCATATCCCGACCTCCTATCCCGTCATCATATCCCGACCTCCTATCCCAACCTCCTATCCCGTCCTCCTATCCCGTCCTCCTATCCCGTCCTCCTATCCCGTCCTCCTGTCCCGTCCTCCTTTCCCATCCTCCTTTCCCTTCCTCCTATCCTGTCCTCCTATCCTGTCCTCCTTTCTCGTCCTCATGTCTCGACCTCCTTTCCCGTCCTCCTATCCCGTCCTCCTATCCCGTCCATCTATCCCATCCATCTATCCCGACCTTCTATCCCGTCCTCCTTTCCCATCCTCATATCTCGACCTCCTTTCCCGTCCTCCTTTTCCGTGCTCCTATCCCGTACTCCTATGCAGTCCATCTATCCCTTCCTCCTATTCCATCCTCCTATCCCGTCCTCCTATCCCATCCTCCTATCCCGACCTCCTATCCCGCCGTCCTATCCCGTCGTCCTATCCCGTCCTTCTATCCCATCCTCCTATCTCGACCTCCTATCCCGACCTCCTATCCTGACCTCCTATCCCATCCTCCTATCGCGTCCTCCTATCCCAACCTCCTATCCCGGTCCTAATATCCCGGTCCTCCTATCCCTGTCCTCCTATCGCGTCCTCCTATCCCGAACTCCTATCCCATCCTCCTATCCCATCCTCCTATCCCGTCCTCCTATCCTGACCTCCTATCCGGACCTCCTATGTCGACCTCCTATCCCGACCCGTAATATGTGTACCAGTTATTGAAATATCTCCAGCCGTACGGAAGTTATGTGGGAACATACATTTCCCGTTGATTTGCATGGGACTTTAAACAAAAACCCCGCCCCTGGCAAATGGGGGTGAGTAAGGGTTAAATCACCTATCCTATGTTTGTTTTTGATATATAAGTAACATGTGTGCCAAGTTTCATGTAAATATCTTAACACACACACACACGTTGAGTTTTATATATATAGACTAGCTGAGTACCCGGCGTTGCCCGATTTTTCCTTCCTAATCCTTTTTGGGTAGGAAAATAAACAAAGGAGGAAGCTTATGACTTCATATGCAGTCCTCATATATTGTTGTCATATCCCAACCCCACATCCCGACCTCCTATCTCGACCTCCTGTCCCGACCTCCTATGCCGTCCTCCTATCCCGTCCTCCTATCCCAACCTCCTATCCCGACCTACTATCCCGTCCTCCTATCCCGTCCTCCTATCCCGTCCTGCTATCCCGTCCTGCTATCCCGTCCTCGACCTCCTATCCCGTCCTCCTATCTCGACCTCCTATCCCGACTTCCTATTCCGTCCTCCTATCTAGACCTCCTATCCCAACTTCCTATCCAGACCTCCTATCCCGTCCTCATATCCCTTCTTCCTATCTTGTCCTCCTATCCCGACCTCCTATCCTGACATCCTATCCCGACCTCCTATCTCGACCTCCTATCACAACCTTCTATCCCGTCCTCCTATCCCGACCTCCTATCCCGACCTCCTTTCCCGTCCTCATATCTCGACCTCCTATCCCGACCTCCTATCCCGTCCTCCTATCTCGACCTCCTATCCCAACCTCCTATCCAGACCTCCTATCCCGTCCTCATATCCCATCCTCCTATCTTGTCCACCTATCCCGACCTCCTACCCGACCTTCTATCCCGACCTCATATCTCGTCCTCATATCCCGACCCGTAATATGTGTACCAGGTAATGAAATAGCTCCAGCCTAACGGAAATTAGATGGGAACATACATTTCCCATTGATTTGCATGGGACTTTAAAAAAAAAACCTGAGGCTCACAAATGGGGGTAGTTAAGGGTTAAATTAACTATCCTATATTTTAAGTGGACATAGAAGTAACATGTGACCAAGTATTATCAAAATATCTCCAGCCGTTTGGAAGTTATGAGGTAACATATATTTCCCATTGACTTGCATGGGACTTTAAACATAAACCCCGCCCCTGGCAAATGGGGGCGAGTAAGGGTTAAATTATGTATCCTATGTTTGTTGTTGACATATAAGTAACATGTGTGGCAAGTTTCATGTTAATATCTTTAGCCGTTTGAACGTTTGTGTGGAACATACATACATACATACATACACACACACACGCACGTTGAGTTTTATATATATATAGATTTACAATCCCTTTAATGTTACACTACCAGACAACTCCTTTTAAAGGGATACTTTAGAAAGCTATATAGATATGTAAATTACTTCTATTTAAAAATCTTACTTCTTCTAGTACTTATCAGCTTCTGTTTATGTATACTACAGAGGAAGTTGTGTAGTTCTTACCAGTCTGACCACAGTGCTCTCTGCTGTCAACTCTGTCCATGTCAGAAACTGTCCGGAGCAGGAACAAATCCACATAGAAACTTATTTTACTCTGGACAGTTCCTGACACGGACAGAGGTGTCACCAGAGAGCACTGCTATCAGACAGAAAAGAACTATACAACTTCCTGTGGGACATACAGCAGCTGATATAATTTACAAATTTGTATAACTTTCAGGCACCAGTTGTGTAACACTCACGTTTCAGTAGACTGGAACACTGATGATAGTGGATTCGCTGGACCTGTGTGATAGATGACTCGGACTGTACCAGGGAGTGGAGTCTAAGGTGCTGATGGTTTTCCCCAGAGCCTGTGGCAAAGTGGGATGGACTTGCTGTGGCAGGCGGCACCCAGGTCGCTACCCCTGACACAGCTCGACCACACAGGCGGCTGAGGAGATTCGAGGCACAGGTGGGATGAGGCAACTTGTGGTCTAGATAGCAGAAGTTCTGGGCAGGCGGCACAGTAGCGTAGTCAGGAACGTAGCAAATAGTCAGTAGGCAGGGAGCAAAGGAGCAAGGTCAAGTCACAGAGCAAGGGTATGATACACGGCAAGGCAACACACAGGAATGCTTTCTCTAAGGCTCTAGGGCAACAACAATCCTGCAGGGAAGTGTGGGAGGTGGAGGAATTTATCAATGAGCCACAGGTGTTACTTCACTAATGGGCGCACTGGCCCTTTAAATCTTAAAGCTCCAGTGCGCGAGCCCTAGGGGACGGGGACACACGCGCCGGAGCAGAGAGGCAGAGGCGGGAGCAGGAGAAGCACCAGGTGAGTAATGAGCTGGGATTCTCATGCGGGCACATCCAGCAATGTGAATCCCAGCACCGCTGGCAGCAGCAGGTAACGGGACCATGCATTCACGGCCAGCGCATAACGTAACAAGTTGATAACTTTTTTCTTCCTCTCCAAAGTACCCCTTTAGATGGATCAGACTATGAGGGCAGAGACCCCCTCTGATCATTAGTGAAGTGTGCCCTATGGAGCTCCTCATGGTTGTTATTACTTTTTTAGACATGTATGACTTCTATTGGAGCTGGTATTACCATGGTTGAAATTATGTGGCACAGGGGGTTATAAACGGGGGATGATTTGGCATGTGTGGATCAAGGAGGGAGGGGGGAATGATGTGGCCAGAAGACATACAGAAGCAGGAGACCACTCTTTAAACAGCAGTCTTCTATTTCTGTGCTGGGGAGCCTGGGCCCCTTACTGGGGTATTGGCTGTATCCCCCTGACGGCAGCACTGTGTACAAGGTAGAGCCAGCACATAAGCTTAGTTGTCCCCTATTGGGAACATTTTGTCCCCTTCTGAGTGTGTTTTGTCCCCTACTGGGAGTGTTTTGTCCCTATTGGGATTGTTTTGTCCCCTATTGGGAGTGTCCACGTCTGCTATTGGAAATGTCCTCTATTTGAACGTTGCAAATACATTAAGTCTTATGGGACCCTGCTGGGGAATAAAAACTGTCTGCTATTGGGAAGTGTCCCCTATAGGGTGCTGTTCAGTCTACTAAGGGAAATTTTACTGTTATGGATTCCGTTTATAAGAGAGCTTCCATTACTAAGCCTTAAAAAACAACACATTGGAAATATTCTTTAATTTAAAAAAAAACTCTCCCACAAGCCATTTTATTAAAAGAAAAAAAAATGCAGGTCATCGACGTAGTTCACCAAATCCGTTGTAATCTACTGCATACATGGATCTGAAACAAGAAGAAGAGAAAAACACAAAAATGGGTTAGTACATGCATAATGCATTAATTGCCTTTGGCTGTCAGGGCATGCTGGGAGTTGTAGTTTAGCAAAAGCTGGAGTCTTCCTGTTTGGGAAGACACTGCCAGAAGGGTCTGCTCACATTATACAAATGTAGAATGTGAACAGAGCCTTACTACTTAACACCCTTGGCTCCCAGTAGTTACTCCACTCCCTAATGATGTCATCACTAGGGCCGGCACTACACTGACCCGGCCGGAGCAGTAGGATTGGGTAAGTGGACGTCTTGTGTATACAGTATATACAAAAAGAAGATTGCAGCAGCACACATTGGTCAAAAAATTGAGGCTCTTAGCGCACTTTTTTGATCAAAAACGTGTCCCCCATCCACCACGGGGAGGTGGCCTCATTTAGGATGGGATCCTAACACACATTCTGAGCCTAACACTCAGATACCAACTCACCTCTGCTGGGCATATAGCCTCTGACTGGGTGACATGCTGGATCCATATACAATTTAAAACACCACCTGGGAGAAAGGGGGAGGGGTGCACAGCTAAAGAGGGTGCCATTCCCCCTATGTAGTAATGTATTGTGTATACAGTATATACAGCCATCTAGAAATAGCTGTATATACTGTATAGCCCCAAAGGGTTAACCAGAACTTATTTGCAGTTCTTGCTAACCCTTTCTTTGCTGGGCTGGTGCATACCGATCAGCTTAGCAAGGTGTTATGTAAACCATACTGTATACATATCGTGTCTCTCTGTAAATTCTTGCTTGGCAGTAAATATACAATGCATATCTACTGCTCAGCGTCAGCTGTGCTCCCGGCTGTACTGCCACGGTATAACAAAGTACTGATCTCTTCAGGGACAGCTTTCAGCACAGCAATATGCTGCGCTGGAATACTGTACAACTGTGGCGAGAAGGGATGATCTGCATCACTACTTCCCTCCAGGGATGCTGAAGCTGCGATTTGGCAAAACTGCCAGATTGCAGCAAAACACATTTTGCATATCTCTATTGACTCCCTGCTGTTTTTTTTTTTTTTTTTTTTTGCTAAAATAAAACAAAGTGGAATTCTAGCCATGGTGTTCTGGAATCATTTAGACTATTTCTGTATTTTGCCAATTTCTTTACATAGGCTAGGTTTCCACACAGGATTTTTTCTGGTGTTTTTTGGAATACTGCCACTGCAGTTTTTGAGCCACAGCCAGAAGTGTATTCAAAACAAAAGGAAAAAATAAAGGAAAGACTTACACTTCTCCTTCTTCATGAATCCAATTCTGGCTTTGGGTTAAAAACTGCAGTGGCAGTAATCCAAAAACCATCAAAAGAAACCTGCGTGGAAACCGGACCTTAAAGGGGTACTCCGGTGCTTAGACATCTTATCCCCTATCCAAAGGATAGGGGATAAGATGCCTGATCGTGGGAGTCCCGCCGCTGGGGACACCCAGGATCATGCACCCGGCACCCCGTTTGTAATCAGTCCCCGTAGCGGGCGGCCTGTGACGTCACGCCCCCGCCCCCATATGATGTCACGCTCCGCCCCTCAATGCAAGCCTACGGGAGGGGGTGTGATAGCTGTCACGCCCCCTCCCGTAGGCTTGCATTGAGGGGCGGAGCGTGACATCACATGGGGGCGGGGGCGTGACATCAAACGCCGCCTGCCCTGTAGTCGCCGGTAATCAGTCCCGGAGCGAACATGATCCGGGGACTGATTACAAACGGGGTGCCACGTGCATGATCCCGGGGGTCCCCAGCGGCGGGACTCCCGCGATCAGGCATCTTATCCCCTATCCTTTGGATAGGGGATAAGATGTCTAAGCACCGGAGTACCCCTTTAAGGTCACAAACCCCAGTGTGAAAATAATTTTATGCTTGAATCTGTTTTTTCTTGAATGCTCTTTACCTTTGTTGTTTCTGCTTTATCCTGCATCATGCCTGTACATAATCCTCCCGATCCTGAAATAAAAAAATAAGTAGTTTGGTGCTATAGTTTAATAACCTCATTAGCATAATTTTCACCGTGGATTTTATTTACATTAATCGTATTGTACTTAAAAGGAGTTGTCCCGGGGTCTTGTAAGTCTTTGCTTACCTCTCTTTTCAGTCCTGGCAATGGAGCACGGATGAGCAACATAAGTGATTGATTTTAAGATCACCGGTCAACCCCTTAAATTTATGGATTTTTAGTACAGTTCTTTTCTTCATGTGGACATCAGCTAAGGCTCTACAGCAAAATAACTTTGCCAACTAGTTGTCATGGAGACCTGCTCGTCCACTTGCATGTCTCTTTTTCTTACAGGACAGACCTCCATTGGTGCTGGACTTCATAGTAAACATCCATACGGTTTCATTTAATTTTATGATTATCCAAGTACCTGATTAAGAGTTCACCACAAGATACTATATAACTCAGTGATGTGTTGTGATCTCTTGATATAGTCTGTCCAGGGGATACTGAATCCTAACAATCTTTAATTAACTACTATGTTAGTAACCCCCTGATGACGTCGCTGAATAAGGCGATAGAAACGCGTTGGGTGAATCAGTCACCATCATTGGATGACTGAGGGAGTGATGATTGTTGAGTGACCTTATGTTGATGGTCATATCATGTTTGGATGTGCACTCCCTACTTGGATATAGTTATTGATATTTTTAACAGTGTCCATTTCTGTTTAATAACTATCAGAGTACAAGCACGAAACTACACTATTGTATTACATTTTAATCAATAGGAATAAAAGTTATATTTTAAGCCACCTCTTTTCACTGGTGTAGGTCAGCTGGGGTATATTATATGTCATGGAGACCTGACCCTGCTGGTGCTGAATATGCACACAAAGTGTATGTATGACAGACAAGCACATTTTGTGCAAACTCAATGAAACATAATAAAATATAACACCTACAATCCTCCTAGGAAAATATCTCATATGATAAACACCTGCCAACAAAACCTCTAACAGTATATACCCCTATAACTGTCACCACAAAAATTGTATCACCATATAGAGTCCAAAATTATAAACTTTATTAATGTTGCATAACCAAACACTATACAAAACTGGACAGACAACCCCTAACCCATAAAATACACATACCCCAAAAATTGCATAGACGCTCCGGTCACATCTATCACAGAGGTAGAATATGCACAAAGCCAAATATATCCTCCATATAGCAATACGGCAATGTCTGCAAATAGTTACAACGATAAGCAATGTCAGTACATATTAGGCTGATACATTACCTGTGGCAGGCATACTCCTAGTGGCCATCTGGGGACCCCGTGCACCCTCAACGGACGTCGTTTTGTGGGTTTCCCCACTTCGTCAGGTGATATATGTACTGACATTGCTTATCATTGTAACTATTTGCAGACATTGCCGTATTGCTATTTGGAGGATCTATTTGGCATTGTGCATATTCTACCACTGTGATAGAAGTGACCGGAGCGCCTATGCAATTTTTGGGGTATGTGTATTTTATGTGTTAGGGGTTGTCTGTCCAGTTTTGTATAGTGTTTGGTTATGCAACATTGATAAAGTTTATAATTTTGGAATCTATGCGGTGGTACAATTTTTGTGGTGACAATTATAGGGATACAAACATTATAAAAACATGAACAAGTGATAAAAAAAATAATGGTATCTTAACTGTAAGATTTATTTCAGTAATAACTAAAGGCTAAACTAATCGATATTTTAAAAGCTATTCTGAGACATCCCTTTATTGTATAGATTAATAAACGCCTGGAAGTGGTTAATGCTCTTGTGGCCCTATAGATTTAATACCTCTGCATGTATCTGGATACTTTTTTGAAGTGGCATTTCAAAGAAGATTAGAGAATGAGTATACACATAGGTGCTCTGCCTATTGGGGATGATAAGAAGATCCGCAGCTGAGATCTTTTATGTCTTCAAGGTGTATATAGATTTTAACTTTGCATTTAAAGAAAGATCTAAGAAAAGTAGAAAAGTAGGAGAGGGTATAGATGTAAAGCTCTTTCTAGTTTGTTGGTTAGGTAAGAACTCTGAAAGGAAAATTCAAAACATTCTTACATTAAATCTGTTGAGAATACAATGCAAAAAACTGAAGGCAACATTTGAGATCCATCAAGAAAGGAATGGAGCCACTCACTTGAACCCTTCAGGTGCAAGGCTTCTCTTTATTTCTTGTGCATAAAACAGTCATCTGCGAGACGCCAGACCGGTTTCAAACAGGAGTCATGTTGATAGCTATTTTGCACCACTCCTGGCGCTTCTTCAGACCTCATTTGAGATCAGCCTCATTCAGATGGCAATATCTAAGAATTTGGCATCAGTATTTGTAAGCCGAAAACAGGAGTGAAACTAAGCAGAGAACAGGGGAAAATCTTATCTTAACTGCTGATACAAAATACTTAACAAAATCCTTTTGTCTAAACTTAGACTGTAAGTTTAATTTGAAATGCTACATTTTAACCCCTTAACAACATTGGACGTTGTGCCCTGGTACTTAATGCACCCGGACATACATTTATGTCCTGTACATGAAGACAGTGCAGGAGCTGTGCATGCACGGTGGGACCCAGCTGCTATCAGCAATGGCGCTGATGTCTGCCATTTACCACTCAGATGTGTGATCAATACTGTCCACAGCATCTGCGGCAATGCGACTGCTCTGATGGCTCATCTAATCAACCGCGCACAACCATGCTCTCCCGAGGTCTTCTTTTCTGGTGTGCCTTCTAGCAGACCAGAGAAGTAGATCTCTGATAATACTGATGAGGGTTATTCCTATGCATAGCAGTGAACAGTATTAGCAATCTAATGATTGCTATAAATAGTCCCCTGTGGGGACATAAAAAATAAAAGTAATTAAAAAAAAGGTTGATTTTTTTCAATAAGCCCCACCCCCAATAAATATTTAAATAGCCAATGTTTCACATTTTACCACAAAAAATTGTAAAAAAAATTAATAATAAACATTTTGGCATCGGTGTCTGTGTTTATGTTAAAACTATTAAAATAAAATGTTAATGATCCCATACGGTAACTACATAAACATTAAAAAAGGTCCAAAATTGCTGCCTTTTGGTCACATCAAGTTCAAAAAATATTTTTATCAAAAGTGATAAAAAATTCCCATATACACAAATATGGTATCAAAAATACTACGGATTCCAGCACACAAAATGAGGCCTCATACAGCCAGTATACTGCAGCTCAGAAAATCACTGGCTGCAGCAGTGTACCATCTCGGCCAGTGAGTAGCACTGTGACATATTGAGTCCCGACATCTAGAAGAAGACCAAGGGGTTTGTGTATTGTTCCTTAAATTCTGGGACAACTTTTTCGAGTATGTCTTTTGCTTGAGTGAATCCCATTGATCAAAATGTGATACCATATCTTTTGTGATGAGAAAACCACGTAAAGTATAGTTATTGCTAAAAACATTGAACATTCTGTAATATCATGTTGAAAAACTACAAAGAAATGTAGAAACATTTCTAAAGTCTTTTATATATTGATTCAACAAAAACATAAAAATTTCTATTTAATCCCTGCCAATTGTGAAAAGAACTTATTTGTGAAGGTCACTATAAGCCTGAACGTTTTCATCCATTAATTCATAGCAGCTCTAAATGTGATGGATACTGCATCACTAATGACCACATGACTCTCTGTGCAAGATGTTCTCATGGTTCAATTTAGTTTGAAGAAAATATTAAATCCTTACCAAGTAATCTTGATACAGTATCCTTTGAGAACATACCGTAAGATAAAATTCTGCTCACAAAGTAGAATTTTGTCTGCTTGTTATATGGCCTACTGTGCTGGGACTCTCCGGGGACTTGTATGAAAATCAATAACATAAAAAGTATATTTTAAATCCAAGAGCCAGGGCCATTGCGGGTTATTTTATCACAAGCCTTCTCTTTTATCTTCTCTTATTCTAGCACTAGAGAGTCTGGGAATGCGGTGTGAAAGCAAACTGTGACTTTTGCACTTTAATTTGTTAGATTTGATCATTAACTTTGGATAATTCCGAAAAACAAACATTAGTGTAGAGTGTATTCTTGACTTGATATGCAGATATAAAGGGCACCCAACTCCATAAGGAGGGTGCCCATGAACTGTAGGGGGTGTTTTCTGCTAGTTTACACAGGATGGCAGCTGCACAAAGGGCTTCATCTTGTTCCCATTCCTCATTATCTCCCATCTGGTTAGTACGCTACTTTCCCTTCTCTTTAGGAGTATCATCATAAATTGCAATACAGGAATTTAGGTGCACTATTGTGGTAGATGTATACAGTGACATTGGCTATCCCTCAACACTGATGTTAAAATTGAGACATTCGCCAGTATATCCTTATATGAAGAACATACCAGAGCCCGCACACCAACGCCAAGGTTTCTCTCCATATGTCTTGAACATTTTTAGGCAGCATTATGGTAGCACCTGTGAGGCCATGCAAATATATTAGTCAACTCAGGTGGGGCTTGCAGTTTGCCTCCCTCCTCCTATTGTACGTGTGTTTAGTCACGCTGGAGGGTACCTGGGAGGACTTTGTGAGCCGACCTAATGCTACCGTAATTGCCCACTGGCCCCTGTTTTGCTTATCACGCACAGGTAGGTTTAGCGCTAGGTCCCGTGCCATTTGAGAAACCTTGGCATTGGTGTGCAGGCTCTGGTATATCCTTCATATAAGGATATAGTGGTGAATGTCTCAATTTTAACATCAGTGTTGATGGATAGCCAATGTCATTGTATACAGCTACCACAGTAGTGCACCTAAATTTGTGTATTGTATTGTTCTAATTGTTACACATCCACACCGTCTATTTGGTGTAGGATTCTATTGTGGCACTTGTAGTCCGCTGCAGGCATCCTCCATTGTTTGCATTTTTATGATGGGGAACGTCCCTAGCAACGGACTACAAGGGCAGGATCTGTTCCCCCAGTATAAATGCATAACCGCATTTGGGGTTGAGCACCTCCAGCCATTTGAGACAACGTTTTTTGTTGTTATCATCATACATTGCCAATTATTCTACAGGGATTACACTTATCTTAGATACTAATTTATTTACATACCCTGTTATTTTGCCTGTACATTGTATTAACCTCCCTATGCTGAAGCCTAAGTGCCATTTTTTTGGGTTCCGCAGTACCCCTTACTCTCTGCAGACAGTCATTCTGTCCTGATCTACAACACCGGAATCCCGTCCATTTGGTCTCATCATTTGATGCTGGCAAGGAATTTATCATTTTGTAAATGTAGTTCTCAGAGTGTTAAAGGTCCTGCAGTACATAAAGCTAAAAAGACAGTATTTCCTAAGCAGGGTTCCCCAGAAGACAGCAGCAGCAAGAGCTGTCACTTTTACAATATGGAAGAAAAATTGATTTTAACTTGCTCAAAGATTCTGGCAAAACAGTCAACACATCTCAGAAAATAAGGCAACATCTTCCTAGGATGTAAGAGAGATCTCCTGTTCTGAGAGAAAAAAGTATATAACACCTGAATAGGATAGCTACAGGCATTGCACAGTGACAAGGCACATATTTAACAATTTAAGAAATTACAAAAATGGTGGGTGGCACCGAAAAATCTGAATAAGGCTGGGTTCACACCACGTTTTTGCAATACAGATCCCGTATACATTTTCAATTTGAAAATCTTACGGAACCGTATTGAAAACCGTATGCATTGACTCTCCATTGAAAACCGTATGCCAAAAGATGCATCCGGTTGTGTCCATTTTGCATCCAGTACGGTTTTGTCAGTTGTTTTTCCGTACCCACGGTTTTTGGTCTGGGTGAAAAACTGTATTGAAATGTATACTTTTTTTTAACATGGGAGTCAATGGGAACAGAACCATATGTGCGTACAGTTCCATCTGGTTTTCACCATACGGTTTTTGACTTTGCACAGTTTTTTCTTGGAATTTCAATCAAACAAGTGAAACTTTATTCATAATGGAGTGAAAAGTTAAAAACGGATGCAACCGGACATCAATTTTCAAACCGTATACGGATTAAAATTAGTACACATGCTTTAATACAGTTTAGTCAGGTTTTGAGGAATCCGTTTTTTTTTAAATCAAAAACCTGATGCGGGAACTGTATTGCAAAAATGTGGTGTGAACCCAGTCTAAGACATTTTTTATTATATGATTCCACCCTAGGTGGCTAGTGGTAATACAGGGGAAAAAGTAATTAGAGGTTGAATGATACATTAGATAGATGCTCAACCTCAAAAGGTAAAATATAGAACAGTTGAATTTAATACAGTAATAATTGTGCCCCTTGAGTTGGGCAATGTCCGCACAATGTTGCCACAATATCAGCAACATCTTGTGACAATTGGCTACCACATGCAGACATGGTTTTGCCCACATATGATACTAGGAAGGGTGTTTCTGGATGTCCTTTTACAAAAGGACATCCAGATAAATTACCACAAGAGGACATAGTTTTAAATTAGAGGGATAAAGATTAATGCAGTAATATTTAGGAAGTATTACTTTACTGAGAGAGTAGTGGATGCATGTAATAACCTTCCTGTAAAAGTGGTAGCTGCAAATACAGTGAAGGAGTTTATGCATGCATGAGATAGGCATAAGGATATCATTTATATAAATTAGAGACAAGAACTATTTATAGTATTCAGAAATATTGGGCAGACTAGATGGAAAACATAGAAACATTTGGCCTATGTGCAAGTTGCACCCAGAAAAATGTAAAATAGAATTTACACTTTGGACTTGAATTGTGTTGATGACACTGACATTGTGCTCGTGGACTGCAAACTAGTGAAATCCTGCATGGCATGCATCTCTGTATTTCCACAGCTGTGGTTGGTACGGAGGAATCCCTTGAGCAAGCAGTAGTCTATTGGTTATAAAGTCCCACGAAGAAACCACGGCCAACGTAACAAAGAGGCTGTTTCAAATTCCTGAAAAATTCTTAGGTGTAGCAGGCAGTGGTATGGCATAGCTTTCCTTGGATACATAACAGAATTGTCAGTTTGAGGAACATCCAACAGCTATCTGACCTAGAGAATATATTGTGTGATGCACAGTCTTTTGGACCCCGAAAAAGACTGCTGTCATGGTTAGCGCTCCGGTCCGGCACTCTAACCGTGAGTGCTCACCTCCCCGCTTCTCGCCTGCCTCCGCTATAGCCCCGTCTCCTGCTACTCTCAGGCTATCCCTGCATGCGAATCCCAGCCTGTCACTCACCTCCTCGCTCCCCTGCTGCCTCCACTCTGTCTCAGTTCCAGCGCACGTGTCCCTGTCCCTTAGGGCGCACATGTGCCCGAGCTCTAAAACTTAGAGGGTCCCTATGCCCATAATAATGTCTTACACCTGTCCCCTCTCTATAAGTTCCTGCACCACCCCCTCCTCCCTGCCAGATCTTCAGTGCCCCATAGCCTGAGATTAAGCGTTCCCAAGTCTGTTGTTTGCCCGTGTATTGGACCCTTTCGCTACGTTTCTTGACTATGCCACCTTGCTGCCTGCCTTGACCTTCTGCTAAGTCTGACTACGCCTCTGCCTCATCCTACTGTACCTCACTTCACCCAGCCACCTGTGTGGTTGAGTCATATCGAGGATAGGGACTAGTGTTGAGCGGCATAGGCCATATTCGAATTCGCGAATATTCGCGAATATATGGACGAATATTCGTCATATTCGCGAATATTCGCATATTCGTAATGTTCTCGTTTTATTTTCGCATATGCGAATATTCGCTTGTGCGAAAATTAACATATACGAAAATTTGCATATACAAAAATTAACATAAGCTAAAATTCGCATATGCGAACATTATCATATGCAAATTTCCGCATATGCGAAAATTCGCACACCAGTCTCACACAGTAGTATTAGAGCCTTCATACACCACATAAGCTGGAAGCAGAGAGGGGTGATCACTGTGATGTGTACTGTGAAAAAAAAATTAAATAAAAAAACAAAAACGAATATTCGTAATTACGAATATATAGCGCTATATTCGCAAATATTCGCGAATTCGTGAATATGCGATATTCGCGAATAAAATTCGAATTGCAACACTAATAGGGACCTGGGTGCCTTGCGGCAGGCTCTGGTGAAGACCACCGGCACCTTAGACTCCGCTCCCCGATACGGCCAAAGTCATCGGCCTCACAGGTCAGTGGATCCTCATCCTGCATCATTACAACTGCTAAATGTTGTGTAATGGTTCATCTGTTCAAAACTACCTTCCTACCAAGAGTGAGGTACACCATCAAGCATATTGTGCCACTTATTCCTTTGAGGGCTGGGCCATTTTTCATTTTTGCACTTACATTTTTTCATCCTCCCCTTTCCATTTCCAGATAAATATATAAGGGCTTGTTTTTTGCACTTGTATCAATTGTACTTTGTAAAGACATCATTAACCCCTTAACGACCAAGGACGTATATTTACATCCTTGGCCGGCTCCCGCAATATAACGCGGGGTCACGCGGTGACCCCGTGTCATATCGGGTCAGTCCTGGCATGTTACTCATGCTGGGGCCTGGGGATAATAGCACGCTTCAGCAATCGAGGTGCCGCACGCTATTAACCCAAAGTTGACCCTTTGTCCAAATCACCCCCCTTTCCCCATAAAAACAAAAAACATGTAAATAAAAATATATATAAACATATTTGGTATCACTGTGTGCGTAAATGTCTGAACTGTAAAAATATATCATTAAATAAACCGCACAGTCAATGGCGTATGCGCAAAAAATTCCAAAGTCCAAAATAACGTATTTTCAATTACTTTTTATTTTATGAAAAAATGAATAAAAAGCAATCAAAAAGTCAGATCAATACAATAAATGGTACCGCTAAAATCTTCAGATCATGGCGCAAAATAATGACTCCTCATACTGCCCCATACTCGAAAAAAAAAAAATTTATAGGGGTCAGAAGATGTCAATTTTAAACGAATACATTTTCCTGCATGCTGTTATGATTTTTTCCAGAAGTACGACAAAATCAAACCTATATAAGTAGGGTATCATTTTAATTGTAAGGACCTACAGAATAAAGATAAGGTGTAATTTTTACCAAAAAATGAACTGCGTAGAAACGGAAGCCCACAAAAGTTACAAAATGGCGTTTTTTCTTCAATTTTGTCACACAATGATTTTTTTTCTGTTTCACCGTAGGTTTTTGGGTAAAATGACTGATTTCACTGCAAAGTAGAATTAGTGGCACAAAAAATAAGCCATCATATGGATTTTTAGGTGCAACATTGAAAGGGTTATGATTTTTAAAAGGTGAGGAGAAAAAAAAAGTGCAAAACGGAAAAACCCGTGGTCCTTAAGGGGTTAATTTCACCACAAAATCTATGGCAAAACAAAAAATATATATTTGTGGGGCAAAATCGATTTAAAAAAATGCCATTTTGCAATTTTTTTTTTTTTTTATTCTACGCAGTAAACTTTTCGGTAAAAATGACACCTTATCTTTTTTCTGTAGGTCCATACAATTAAAGTGATACCCAACTTACATAGATTTGATTTTGTTATACTTCTTTTAAAAAAATTATAACATTTAGTACGAAAATTAACATGTTTTAAAATGTCCTCTTCTATCTCTATAACTTTTTCATTTTTCTGTATACGGGGTTGTATGAGGGCTCATTTTTTTTGCACCGAGATCTATAGTTTTTAATCTGTACTATTTTTGTTTTGATGGGACTTTTTTTTTATAGTTTTTTATACATTTTCTTAGGAAATACAAAGTGACCAAAAATAAGCAATTCTGGACTTTGGTATTTTTTTTATGTATATGCCATTGACCATTCAGTTGACTTGTTAAGGAACCAAGGCATACAGGTACGCCCTTGCTCCCTGGTACTTAAGGATGGAGGGCGTACATGTACGCCTTTGGCATTTCCGGTCACCGCCGCATGCCGGATATCTATCAGCAGCCATCCCTGCAGGAACCCCCATAACGGAAATCACCGTGCTTTGCCAGTCAATTCTGACCAGCGAATCACGTTTTTTCTGGGCTTATCGGGTGATCCGATCGCCCAGAAAATAAGGGTGATTGGTGCTGTCAGAGAAAGCAGCGATCACCCTGAAGGACAGGAGTGTGGTGGCAAGGGTGCCACCTGCTCCTATCCTCTGCCATTGGTTGGTCAGGACTGACCAACCAATTGCAGATGGGGGGTGGGGAGATTAGAGTTCATCCCCCTACTGTGCCCACCCATGGAAGAACAGGCAGAGCAGGGGAATGCTGGGAGAAGCATGGCTACTGACCCTCAGCAACCCCGACACGATCCTCCTGGTAGTGGCGGCTTGTTCCTGCAGGTGGTTGCGGCATGATCCATCGAGCGGTGATCAGGTTAATGGTTGCCTAGCAACATCTGGAGTGCCACAGTATGGAGACCACTGTGCAGTGGTCTCTAAACTGTGGCCTTCCAGATCTTGCAAAACTACAACTCCCAGCATGCCCAAACAGCCATTTGGAAAGTTTGGATATTACTGTGCAGTGGTCTCTAAACTGAGGTCCTCCAGATTTAGCAAAACTACAACTCCCGACATGCCCGGCTGTCTGGGCATGCTGGGAGTTGTAGTTGTGTGCCTCTAGCTGTTGCATAAATACAACTCCCAGCATGCCCTTCGGCTGTAAGTACATGCTGGAAATTATAGTTTTGCAACAGCTTGAGGCATACTGGTTGGAAAACACTAAGGTTCTGTTACCTAACTCAGTGTTTCCCAACCCGTCAGCGGTTCTGACATAAACACAAAAAAAAGCAACCTCATGTGATGCCATTTTGGAAACTACACCCCTCAAGGAATGTAACAAGGGGTACAGTGAGCATTTACACCCCACAGGTGTTTGACAAATTTTTGACGAAGTTGGACGTGAAGATGAAAACTTTTATTTATTTCACTAAAATGCTGGTGTTACCTCAAATGTTTCATTTTCACAAAGGGTAATAGGAGAAAAAGACCCCCAAAATGTGTAACCACATTTCTTCTGCATAAGGAAATGCCCCATATGTGGGAGTAAAGTGCTCTGCGGGCTCACTCTCTGCGGAAGGAGCAAAATTTAGTTTTGGGAGAAAGAATTTGACTGGAATTGAAGGCCATGTGTGTTTACAAAGCCCCCATAATACCAGAACAGTGGACTCCCCACATGTGACCCCATTTCGGAAACTATACCCCTTACGAAATGTAACAAGGGGTGCAGTGAGCATTTACACACCACAGGTGTCTGACAGATTTTTTCAAAAGTGGTCCGTGAAAATGAAAAATAAAATTTTTCATTTGCAGAACCCACTTTTCCGCCAGAGGAGTGTAAATGCTCACTGCACATGTAATTTCCGAAATGGCATGCAATAACAAAGGAAAACAGGGGGAGCGTAGGGATGACATCAAGTGGTGACTTTTATTCTTAGGTTGCGGTGTGGTGCATGTGCATCATGGAGCGGGACGTCGGGAGCTCACGAACATGGATGAACAGCTGCTTTCGCACTGACCAAGCACTGCTTGGTCAGTGCGAAAGAAGCTGTTCATCCATGTTTGTGAGCTTCCTATGTCCCGCTTCATGATGCACATGCACCACACCGCAACCTAAGAATAAAAGTCACCACTTGATGTCATCCCTATGCTGTGAGTGCTCCCTCTGTTTTCCTTTGTTATTGCATGGCATGAACTGTTCTTTTCTATAAGAGGTTGAGCACAGGAAGATATACTTAGTGGGTCCGTATTTGTGTCCTGCTGCTGTTGGATTAGGGAAGCTGAGATACCTGTGTCATAAGCGACAGTTGCCGATCCCTGTCTCTCCCAGCTTGTCTGAATTTCCGAAATGGGATCACATGTGGGAGGAGTCCACTGTTCTGGCACCATGGCTCTCTCCAAAAGCTCAATGGCGCTCCTTCTCTTCTGAGACCTGTAGTGCGCCTGCAGAGCATTTTACGTCCACATATGGGGTATTTCCACGAAGAAATGGTGTTACAAATGTTGGGGGGCTTTTTCTCCCATTATCTCTTTTAAAAATAAAAAGTTTGGGGTAGCACGAACATTTTAGTGAAGAAATCGAATTTTTTATTTTCACGTCCCAATTTAACGAAAGTTCGTCAATCACCTGTGGGGTGATTGTACCCCTTGTTATGTTCCTTTAGGAGTGTAGTTTCCCAAATAATGTGCCATGTGTTTTTTTTTTTTTAACTCTTCTGGCACCATGGGGGCTTCCGTTAGCATCTAACGTATAAAATTTCCGGCATGTAGTTATGATTTTTTTCAGAAGTAATACAAAATCAAACCTATACAAGTAGGGTATCATTTTAATCGTATGGACCTACAGAATAAAGATAAGGTGTCATTTTTACTGAAAAATGTATTGTGTAGAAAAGGAAGCCCCCAAAATTTACAAAATGGCGTTTTTTCTTCCATTTTGTCGCACAATGATTTTTTTTCTGTTTCGTTGCAGATTTTGGGGTAAAATGACTGATGTTATTACAAAGTAGAATTGGTGGTGCAAAAATAAGCCATCATATGGATTTTTAGGTGCATAATTGAAAGGGTTATGATTTTTAAAAGGTAAGGAGGAAGAAACGAAAGTTCAAAAACTGAAAAGCGCTATGTCCTTAAGGGGTTAAAGGAAAACTGTCACCAAGTTCACCCACACTAATCCCAATACACTGGGTTATAGTGTGGGTGAACAGGAATCCAATGAAGGGTGATTTACCTCTTCCTCCAATTGCCGCTGAGTTATGCGCCTGTAAAATTCTGTTGTTTGGCCCCTGCATCGCGCTTCAAGGCGGAGACCCCACCGGCTGCCCGCCTCTGATGCTCCTAAGCTTGCCCCCTTAATTAGCATAATAATTGCCTTCAACTCCATGTCCCAGTGATGTGGAGTCCCATGCCCTGTGAGTGCAGCGCTATGTCTGCAGAGCACATGTGCCTAAACCTTTCACCCTCTTGCTGAAGCCTCGCTATTTCCGGGTGTAGCGAGGGACCAGCGCATCCGCAGTAACAATGGCCAGACAGAGCGCCACGCTCACGATGAGACTCCACGTCAATAGGACATTGAGTTGAAGCCAATTATTATGCTAATTTAGGGAGCGAGCTTAGGAGCGTCAGAGGCAGAAGGCCGGCGGGGGCCCTGCCTTGAAGCGCGATACAACGGAACTTTACCAGTGCATAACTCAGCGGCAATTGGATAAAGAAAAGTAAGTGAACCCTCATTGGATTCCTATTCACCCACACTATAACCCAGTGTATTGGGTTTAGTGTGTGTGAACTTGGTGACAGTTTTCCTTTTAAGGTCAAAATTTGCTTGTTTTCCAAGGGGCAAAATAACGTAAAATTTTTATAGTTCAGACATTTACGCATGCAGCGATACCACATATGTTTATTTTTGTTTACATATATTTTTTTTTTAAAGGGAAAAGGGGGTCAATTCAAACTTTTATTTGGGAAGGGGTTAAATCCCTTTTAGTACCTTTTTTAACACAATTTTTAGTCCCCATAGAGGTCTATTACATGCAATCTTCTAATTGCATACACTGTTCAATGCTATGCCGTTATCTGTGCTCAACTGCTACAGCCTGTAGAGCCTGGCTTGAGCATCAGACCAATGATCGGACGGTGAGGAGGCAGGTAATGGCCCTCCCGCCGTCTTCTCAGTTAATTGGGAGACTGTGGTTTTACCAGGGTGGTCCCGACTAGCTCTGCTGAGCTGCCGGGAAGAATTTTTTTAGCATTTTAGACGCTGCAATCAACTTTTATCATGGTTTAACTTGATGGACATATGTCTTTTTTCAACCATACTAACTATGTAACTATCTAAGGGGTTAATGCTGGACATCACCGAGATTGGTGATGTCCAGCATGAGGCACAGGTCCTGTGCTATGACCACCCTGCTATGATCTGCGCTCAGCTCCTGAGCGCGTGTCATAGAAGGGGAGCATTACAAGGGCAAATAGGTACGCCTTGGTCCACAAGAGATTAAAGTCATCTGTTGAAAACTGCCTACCTACAAGAGTGAAAGACTTTATCAAGCACAGTGTACTTTTAACATGCTATTAATGCTTTTTGTGTGGCAAAGATAACAGCACAATGAGTACTGAAGGTGTTTGTGTAACAATATGAAATACAACAGAACTGTATTCACACTACAGGCTAGATATATGTAATCTCAGCTTGCTTTTTGCATGGCAGTGATGACAGCACAATGAGTACTGAAGGTGTTTGTGGCACAATATGAAATGCACCAGAACTGCATTCATACTACAGGCTAAATAAGTGTAACTTCAAGATGCTTTATGCATTGCAGGGATGACAGCACAATTAGTACTGAAGGTGTTTGCGGAACAATAAGAAATGCATGAACTGGATTTACACTACAGGCTGGGTATGTGTAACTTCAACAAGCTTTTTGCGTATCAGGGTTAATAGCACAATGCGTACTGAAGGTGTATGTGAAACAATATGAAATACACCAGAACTGGATTTACACTACAGGCTAGATCACTGCACCTCATTGGCTACGGTAGCTGGTTGAGGAACACTATTCAGTTCAGGTATATGCAGGTATGAGCCTTGAAAAAGGCTTTGGCTTTTGATTGAAAAAGGCTTTCATAGCAAAAGATGAGCCCTTCAGAGGCTGTGATTAGGATGTCCTCTTATATGTTGTTTTAGTGTATAGGAGCCTCTTTAGGATTCTTGTATTGGGGATTGAATCCTGTTTACACACACAAACACAAGGTCTCTCTTTCTAATATGTGAATCTCTATCTTTCTCTCTCTTCCTTATCTGTGTCTCTATCTTTCTAATCACTAACTGTCCCTAGTTATTCTGTCTCTCTGTGTGTCTCTCTCTCTCTCTCACTGCCACTCTCCGTCCAGCAATTTTGGTGCTCTGCATGCAGTGGGTGACATCACTGCCCTCTTATCTATGTATAGATGCCCTCCCCTTGCTGTATCCTATTGGCCTTTTGCTGATTGACACAGTAAGCAGCAAATCACATGACAGACTCTGACGTAATCTCACCGCCCTTAGTCCGCCTTGCTCGTTCCGCCCACCAAAAAAACATGTTTTCACTTTTTTTCGCGCTATTGTGCTTGAGTGTTCTCTGAGCCGCAAAAATCTAAAAGTTCAGGTTGAACCTAGGTTCGGCGGATTCGGCTTGCTCATCTCTAGTAACCATCAAGAATCAAGTACCACAAGTACAAACATATTTGAACTTTTGTACTTCAGCTAAATCAGAAACAAATTGCCAATTTTCTATACCAAGTAGTTACCCCATAGAGAGGTTCTGAATAGGTGTAAGTTTATAGTAGTTTTGCATGCCACTATAAACTATAACAAAACAAACACAAAAAACTTGCCATTGGAGCATTTTTATCTTATAATATAATGTGTTGCGCAACCTGGATCTTTATGGTTCTGTGTCTGCCATCAATCTGGTTGACTCCTTTACCTCAGCTGTGAATGAAATGAGAAGACTAAGGTGATTGCCCTACTTATGCAGTCACTCTTAAGAATGCTAAAAAGGATTAACATTCATAGCAGAAGGCTTATGACCCTTGGAGACAGTAGAACCTGAAATAACCTTAATATCCTGTCATCTTGTATTACACAGACACACGTTGAACAAATAAAACACAGCATGCACTATTCATGAGCCCAACAAATAGTAGAAGATGGTTTTAAGAAGCAGAGATTCTAAAGTATTGTTAATTTGTGAAACATAAGACCTTTCTCTCTCTCTGAACACTTTCCTCATATCTTCTCTCCAGGTCCTATTTATCCCATGCTACCTTTGTATTACTTGTATACACCACATACCTGTAGACCGTGGCTATGTCTATTTAATACCTGCTGGCTTGCCCAAAAATTGTTCTATGTGCAACCACTGTACCATCAGGATTTTTAGGGCTATGTACATAAAATAGTGTTCTGACATACATCATAAAAATAGCCAATTTCATCAAAACAGCGTGTTGGAAATGGTGTAATGTAATAGAAAAAACAATGTTTCTACATAACATATCTCTTTTGAACCACATCTACATTGGCCTGTGAGCCAAAAGATTCCACAGCTAAATCCCCTTTAGTGAGTTTAACGGGGCCCGACTACTCATCCATCCTTGAAGCAGAGTTACCCCTACCCTCGGAGACAGGGGGGAGTGATGGCCCGCTCAGCCAATCAGCGGTTGCCCTGGAACTCTTGTGATTGTCTGGGCAGGTTGTCACTCCCGCATGTCTTTGAGGATGGGGGCTGCTCTGCTATCAGGACGGGTGAGTAGCCAGGCCCTGTTCTGGAGATTGCAGGGTGGGGGAGGGGGGAGGTGCTGCAGCAGTTGGATGCCCCTGTGATCAGACACTTATTCCTTATTCTGTGGATAGGGGATACATTTTATTTACCAATAGTATCTGTTACAGTCAGTGTACAGGAGTGGGGACCGGAGCGCCCACTGCCTCCGTCCCGGTCCCCAGCGTCCCTGCCCGTCCCGGTCAGACACACTGACCGGGAGCGCAGAGCTTACCCTGTCAGGAATGCGGTTAGCGTGGCGGGAGGTCCCCGCACACGCGCCGCATTCCGATGCCGCCCCTTACCTCCTGTGGCTCCGTGCATCCTCTCTGTCCCCCAGCGCGCGCGTCCCCGCTCTCTGGGGCGCGTGCGCGCCGGCTTCATGAAATTTAAAGGGCCAGCGCACCATTAATTGGTGCCTGGCCCAAAGTGCCTATAAATGTTCCCTACCCCTTCCTGAACTTGCCGGATCTTTGTGCCTCGTGCCGAGAGAAAGCGTTCCATACCATTAAAGTGTTCCCTGCCAGTTACCGACCCTTGCCTGTGACCTCCGCCTCTGAACCCGTGCTGCCTGCCTTGACCTGTTGCTAGTGACTACCGCTTCTGATCCTGTGGCGCCTGCCCTGACCTTCGCTACGTCTGACTATGCTTCTGCCGTTTCCTCCTGTACCGCGCATATCTCAGCAACCAGAGGGGTCGAGTCGCTATTTGGTGGAACGACATGGGGGCTACCAGCCGCAGCAAGACCATCCCGCTTTGCGGCGGGCCCTGGTGAAGACCAGTAGCTCCTTAGATTCCGTTCCCTGGGTACGGCCCACGCCATCACCCCTCTGGTCCAGTGGATTCACCTCCAGTCTCCTGTCCGGACCGTTACAGTATCCCTTTAATTCTTCCCACATGTAGTTAACTGGTGTAATGAATCATGAATTCACAGCAGTAAGCATTTTAACCAGCTAAGACACACAGATATAGGTGTCAATTGTCAAATTTTTTTTGTGTGTTTCCGCCAATGGACATACAGTTTATATCTAGGGAATGGTACGGACACAGCTGCTGTACTGTAGCTGGGACTCTGCTGCAATGGCCAGGATCAGAGATAGCTTAGGTCCTAGCCACTTGATCCTTTAGATGCCACAGGAAATAGCAGAGATGAAGTCTGTGTAAGGGTACATTCACACATACAGGATCTGCTGCATATTTTCTACAGCTGCAAAGCTTATATTAACGTGGTCTGAAATGGCAAGATGTACTCAACCCCAGGTGCAGTTGTGCACCTACACTGGGGTAGAGCTCCTGCACTTGTGGTCCATTGCTATGGGCGATCCTCAGCATAATATGCATACAATGGAGGATGCCTGCAGACCGTCACAAGTACCACAATGGCATCCTACACCAGATAAACGTGTGGGTGCATGAAATTTAAACATTAAACAACTACATCGATGTGGTGTAAAATGGCAGGCGATTCTCAACCCAGTTGTGCACTTACGCTGGGGTGGAGGTCCTGCATTTATGGACCACAAAATAGGGTCACTACTGTGGTAGATGTAAACAATGACATTAACTAATCCTCAAAACTGATGTAAAATTGAGACATTAGCCAGTATATCCTTATATGAAGGACATACCTGAGCCCGCACACCAACGCCAAGGTTTCTCAAGTGGTACGGGACCTAACTCTAACCTACCTGTGCATGACAAGCAAAACCAGGAACCAAATTACAGCAGCATTAGGTACAACTTGTAGACTGCTCACCGATTGTCCTTCCCACATGTCTTTGAGAATGGGGGCTGCTCTGCTATCAGGACGGGTGAGTAGCCAGGCCCTGTTCTGGAGATTGCAGGGTGGGGGGGAGGTGCTGCAGCAGTTGGATCCCCCTGTGATCAGACACTTATTCCCTATTCTGTGGATAGGGGAAACATTTTATTTACCCAGAGTATCCCTTTAATTCTTCCCACATGTAGTTAACTGGTGTAATGAATCATGAATTCACAGCTGTAAGCATTTTAACCAGCTAAGACACACAGATATAGGTGTCAATTGTCAATTTTTTTGTGTGTTTCCGCCAATGGACATACAGTTTATATCTAGGAAATGGTACGGACACAGCTGCTGTATTGTAGCTGGAACCCTGCTGCAATGGCCAGGATCAGAGATAGCTCAGGTCCTAGCCACTTGACCCTTTAGATGCCACATGAAATAGCAGAGATGAAGTCTGTGTAAGAGTACATTCACACATACAGGATCTGCTGCATATTTTTGCTGCATATTTTCTACAGCTGCTTTTGCAACCCATTGAAGTACCAAAATCAGCTGCACAAAATATGCAGCAAAAACATGCAGCAGATCGTGTACGTGTGAACATACCCTAAAGGTGCTGCATATGTGGTGGCCATGGGGTATTAGTAAGAATACCTGATCACTTCATGATGCCAGGGCACCATTATCCTATACACGGTCCAAGGTTGGAGACAAGTTTCTCCTGGTCCAGACCCAGGGAGTAAATAAACACACCAGTTAAGGATAACTGTCTTTACTGAGCTGGGTGCAGATGGTAATACATGTACAGCATGTTTTAGGTGAGAGAGTGTAGCATAACCTCTTGGGAACCCTTATGCCTTGCTGGTATTTGTGGTGCTTACACCAAACAGAGTAATACTGACTTGTGAGACAGAAGATTGAATCCTATTATCTAGGGTCCT
Source organism: Hyla sarda (assembly GCF_029499605.1). NCBI lineage: Eukaryota > Metazoa > Chordata > Amphibia > Anura > Hylidae > Hyla > Hyla sarda. The sequence continues at coordinate 149,538,885 of NC_079191.1, read as the reverse complement.
GAATACTGAATACTTTTCTGCAGGGGCAAGAATTTCCTCCTTGCGAATATTCCTTGCAGGATGACCAGTTGAGAGATTAGATTTGAGCTAGGCCTCTCCTAAGAGCACACGACACACAGCACACACACCTGAAGCAAACTGTAGCTCAGCATTCATGAAACTGAAAAACTACCCCCTCCCCCCACTACACTATACAGGGGAGACTTTAGGGGTTCCCATTGGCAGGCAGAATCACATGGGGTTCACTGCTATCAATTAAAGGTACTGTCACAGCTGTTGGCTGTCCGGGCATGCTTGGAGTTGTAGTACATATAACAAAAATAGAATTAATTTAAGGAAATATATTATACACATAATTGATTTAACTATGAAACTCTGGTGCGCCCTACAACTTGTGCTGCTAAGCTGCCTGAGACAGTCCAAAGCCACAGGACAGATATTGGTGCTGAGGCACCACACATACAATCTTTAAAAAATAAATTACCATGGCCAGTTGTTATTGGCCCAGCACAGCTCAGCTTTCATATCTTAACCCCTTAAGGACCTATGACATACCGGTACGTCATTATTCCGCTCCCGTTCTATAACGCGGGGCCATGGCGTGTCGGGTCGGGCCCGGCCGTTGTTACAACGGCCGGGACCTGTAGCTAATAGCGCGCAGCACTGATCGCGGTGCCACGCGCTGTTAACTGTGGTGTCCCGGTACCGCATCTTATACGGTACCTATGTGTGTGTGGGTCCCCATAGCCAGAGTCCCTAGGATGTAGGGATCCCTGTTGTGTAGCTTACCCCTTGTCACCTCTATTCCAACTATTAGCCTAGTAATTTATGTAAGGGTGATGTAAATATAGTAATATATGTAAATAAATGGTTAATTACCGGTTGCAGGACCTGCGGGTCACGTGACTAGGTAAACTCTATGGTATTCTGCTTAAGGACCTTTGGAGGCCCGGTGACGTATGCAATCCCATTACTCTGTGAAATGGTGAATGACAGATGTTCGGACCAATCAGATTCACCCCGCCGCCCTGCCCATATAAGGGAACAGCGGCCATGTTTTCTCTCTCTTGTTCCTGGGCTGTCAAACGAGAAGGATCTGCGCAGCAACTATCGCAGTGAGTTAGGCCCGAGCCTTGCGGCAACGGCTGAGTAATTCCGAATAGAGAGTGTATCCATCCTCAGACACTCTGCAGCATCACCGGACCTAATATAACCCCTAAATCCGGACGGATCTGCAAATATCTACCCTAAATTCAGAGACTTTTTAACCCCTTAACGACGCAGGACAAATATTTACGTCCTGCGCCAGCTCCCGCTATATGAAGCGGGATCGCGCCGCAATCCCGCATCATATCGCGTCGGTCCCGGCGCTCATCAATGGCCTGGACTCGCGGCTAATACCACACATCGCCGATCGCGGCGATGTGCGGTATTAACCCTTTAGAAGCGGCGGTCAGCTTTGACCGCCGCTTCTAAAGGGTTAATACCGCACATCTAAAGCGAAAGTGAAAGTGACCCGGCTGCTCAGTCGGGCTGTTCGGGACAGCCGCGGTGAAATCGCGGTGTCCCGAACAGCTGACCGGACACCGGGAGGGCCCTTACCTGCCTCCTCGGTGTCCGATCGGCGAATGACTGCTCCGTGCCTGAGATCCAGGCAGGAGCAGTCAAGCGCCGATAACATTGCTCACAGGCGTGTTAATACACGCCTGTGATCTGTGTAGAAGATCAGTGTGTGCAGTGTTATAGGTCCCTATGGGAACTATAACACTGGAAAAAAAATGTAAAAAAAAAGTGTCAATAAAGGTCATTTAACCCCTTCCCTAATAAAAGTTTGAATCACCCCCCTTTTCCCATAAAAAAAATAAAACAGTGTAAAAAATTATAAAAATAAACATATGTGGTATCGTCGCGTGCGTAAATGTCCGAACTATAAAAATATATCATTAATTAAACCGCACGGTCAATGGCGTACGCGCGAAAAAATTCCAAAGTCCAAAAAAGCGTATTTTGGTCACTTTTTATACCATAAAAAAATGAATAAAAAGTGATCAAAAAGTCCGATCAAAACAAAAATCATACCGATAAAAACTTCAGATCACGGCGCAAAAAATGAGTCCTCATACCGCCCTGTACGTGGAAAAATATTGGAATACGTGGAAAAAGTTATAGGGGTCAGAAGATGACATTTTTAAACGTATACATTTTCCTGCATGTAGTTATGATTTTTTCCAGAAGTGCGACAAAATCAAACCTATATAAGTAGGGTATCATTTTAACCGTATGGACCTACAGAATAATGGTAAGGCGTAATTTTTACCAAAATATGCACTGCGTAGAAACGGAAGCCCCCAAAACTTACAAAATGGCGTTTTTTCTTCGATTTTGTTGCACAATGATTTTTTTTCCATTTCGCTGTGCATTTTTGGGTAAAATGACTAATGTCACTGCAAAGTAGAATTGGCGAAGCAAAAAATAAGCCATAATATGGATTTTTAGGTGGAAAATTGAAAGGGTTATGATTTTTAAAAGGTAAGGAGGAAAAAACGAAAGTGCAAAAACGGAAAAACCCTGAGTCTTTAAGGGGTTAAATAGTTCAAGGTCCGCAACAACTGTCAGTCACTGACCGATATAAGGACTGTTTGTGTGAGACTGCTACTGTGCCTTGGATGTATCGCAAGCACTTAAGTAAAGTGGTTCAAGTTCAAGTTCAATCTCCTAGTGGACCCTCAGTCATTTCATGCACCTATTGTTACTGGGAAGGGACAGAGCATTACCTCAGCATACCAGCCCTCAGCCTGGCATCACGAACTATAGGGTTAACATTAACCCATCATATACCGATACCATACCACCACTACCACACGCCCCCCAAGAGCTACCACAAAGCCTTTTTGACGTTGCACGAACAGGATTCGGGTGTGTGCCTACTATTGCCACTAGTGAAAGTGTACTCCCCCCTAAGAAGTGAACTTTATTAATGTACTGGGATTTATACTCCGGAGTAAGGGGTTGCGCACACGCGGCTGTGTGGAGGAAGTGCACATGTAAAGTAAGGGGGAGGCGAACAGTACAGCGGAGCTACAAGTTAGCGCGGGAAGCTCTCGGTGCCGCGGTGGCCATTTTGTCGGAGCCCAGTGCCAGAAACCAACAAAGAGAGACAGCTCAGCGCGGGAAAAGGCGCAGAGTGCGACAACGGGCTGGAAGCTGTGAGGAACCGGAACAGTACGGGACTCTGAGACATCAGATTGCCGAATTGAAGTCCCGCATAGAGTCGCTTCAGCTGCCGATCAACACACTCAAATTTCAATTAAAGGCTGTTGAGTTTCAGGTCACTGCTCTCAAATTTGAAATCTACGCTCTCAAGTGCCAGATTAAAGAACAACTGCGTATTTCTTTGGGACCTAGGAATCCAAGATCTATTTAAAGGGCCAGCATACCAAATACAGAAATGTCAGAACCTGCAGCCCCACAGTCCCTGCCTGAACAACAAGGGGGCGATGCTCCAGTGGCCCCACCAATGGGGTCTCCACCCCAAGCCAGAAGAATGTTGCCGCCTTCACCAACGCTCTCGACCTCACAAGGACGTGCTCTGCCTGTGATGCCCGCAAGACCTCCAGCACAGGCGGAACAGGACCCAACCAGTCTGCCTTCAGTCTCTCCCTATGTGTTGGGAGCCCCAGTTGCTGCACCTGTCTTCTTGGGGAATCCTGTGCTTCCCACCTACAATGGTGACCCTTTTACATTAAGAGACTTTAAAGAAAAATTGTACAGCCTCTTTGCATTTTATGCACTTCCCCCTCATTAACAGGCACAGCTGCTTCTGGGACAACTCCAGGGACCCACCTTGGAAGAACTTTGCACCTGGCCAGCAGCTGATAAGGCCACAGTGGGACAGATTTTTTAAGGACTTTCTCAAGTGTTTGAATCTCATTCTCCCTCGGAGGTACGCCTCCGACTCTATGAACGATGCCAGAAGCCAGGTGAGACCCTCCGAGCATATGCAGTGGCTTTGCAGAGCGCATTAGAGGCGGTACAGAAGTTGGACGGCATCACGCCCGATCAGGGCAATCAAGTACTGATGGACCGTTTTATAGAAGGGGCGCTAAACAAATGGGACAAGGCCCAACTTAGGATGCTGGCCGTGCAAAATCACAACATGGCTTTCCCAGCTTTTAGTGACTCGCGGTTAAAGTAATAGAGTCGGGACCTCAGACAGAAGAGATTAGTGTCCCCGCTACTGAATCTCCGGGGCCCGCGCCCCAGCCGCCTGTCCCTTCTAAATCTGCCCCACCAACACCTTCTTCTAGTCCTTGGACAGCTGACTTACAAGACATTAAACAGGACATTGAACAGTTAGCCAAGGCCTTTAAAGAAATGACGGTACGGCCAAATCCTTCTAGATCTGCAACACCACCACCGAAGAAGGCTGACCCTCGCCCTGTTGCTCCATCTAGTATCCCTCCTGTGAGACCACCTGGAAGTCAGAGACCCGTCTGTAGCTATTGTAACAAGAATGGACACTGGAAGAGCCAATGCTGGGCTTTAAACAGGCGTCCCCTGGGGTCGAGGACCGCACCCCAGGAGTAGAGGTTGAAGGTCCAGAATAAACCAGGGACAAGAAGGAACTGTCTATGTATGTAGCTTCTTGTCCTTATGTACAGGTGATGATTGAGGGTGTCCGGTTACAAGCTTTGATAGATACAGGGTCTCAGGTATCCACTATTCCACAGGGGGTTTTCTATAAGTACTGGGGCCCAGAAAGGTTGTGTGACCCTCAGGAAGCGGAGTTCAGAGTAATTGCAGGGAACGGGAAACCAATACCCAGGCACGGTGCAGGTGGAAAAACATGTGTTAGGAAGACAGGGGGTGATTGTCACAAATGTTAGGGATGAGGGGGCAGCTGATTTCATTTTAGGCAAGAATATTATGAGGCACTGTTTTGATGATATTGTCTGTGCACTGCATGCATCTCTCTCTCACTTGTCACCCCCAGGCCGGCGAGCTGCACAACACCACTTCAAAATCCTCCAAGCAGAACAGAAGTTTGTAAATCCTCAAGGAGAAATCTGTTGAGTAAGGATTTAAGATATCTGAGCCGTTAGTCTACAGCCACAGACAGAGACAGTTATTTGGTGCCATGCCCGACCCAGGGTGAAAAATCAAGATTACCAAGCGCTCTTGGAACCCCTTCTACTGGAAGATTGTCCCTTGGTGCGAGCTGCTAGAAGCCTGGTAACCGTACGGAATTGGAAGGTCCCAGTGAGACTTATTAATCTCTCTCAAGTTGCGGTCCAACTACCCAAGTATACCCCAGTGGCTACTCTACCCCATCTAGACGTCCGAGATGTAGTCTCGAAGTCACAGGTGGTCCAACGAGGACCTGACCAGAATCCTGCGGAACCTTGGTGGAGCCAACTACAGATAGGAAACGAAGATACCCCCAAGGAACAGGTGGAAGGAGTCATCCAGGTGGCTAAGAAACATCAAGAAGCTTTCAGCAAATTCCCCACAGACTTTGGCAGGACCACCATGATCAAACATAGGATTCTCACCGGAGATAATCCACCCATCAAAGAGAGACATCGTCCTGTGGCTCCTGGGATGTATCAGACCATAAAGAAAATGCTCGTGGAGATGAAAGAGGCCGATGTCATCCAGGAAAGCCAGAGTCCGTGGGCTGCACCTTTGGTCCTGGTGAAGAAAAAAGATGGAACTATCTGCTTTTGTGTGGATTACCGGAAATTGAACAACATAACTAATAAGGATGCCTATCCTCTCCCACGCATTGAAGAATCCTTGACTGCGTTGGGGTCTGCCGCCTATTTTTCCACACTGGATCTGACGAGCGGCTACTGGCAGGTGCCAATGTCAGAGAGAAGACCGCATTTGTGACCCCCATGGGTCTCTTCGAGTTTAAAAGTATGCCCTTTGGACTGTGCAATGCACCAGCTACTTTCCAATGCCTAATGGAGCGATGCTTGGGGCACCTTAACTTCCAGAGTGTTTTGTTGTATTTAGATGACATCATAGTCTATTCTCGAACATATCAGGAACACCTGGATCACCTGAAAGAAGTTTTCCAAGTCCTTATCCGACATGGACTCAAGGTTAAACCTTCCAAATATTACTTGCTAAAGCCACAAGTGCACTGCCTAGGACATGTCGTCAGTGCTCAAGGAGTCCAGCCTGATCCAGACAAAGTGAGTGATGTGAAAGAGTGGCCTACACCCAGGACGGTGCGAGACGTCCGAAGTTTCCTTGGGTTTGCTGGATATTACCGGCGTTTCATCCGCCATTTTGCTCAAATTGCTGGACCCTTGACAAAATTACTGAGGGGGACTGCCCGGGATAATTATAATGGGAGGCTTACCATCCAGTGGGCCGAAGAACAAGAAGATGCCTTACGAGCCCTGAAGTATCTGCTCACGGAACCCCCCATATTGGCGTATCCTGACTACAGCCTGCCGTTCCGTTTATACACAGACGCTAGCTTTGAAGGTCTGGGGGCGGTCTTATCTCAAGTGCAAGATGGCAAGGAGAGGGTGATTGCCTATGCCAGCCGGCATCTTCGAGGTGCTGAGAAGAATGATGCTAACTATAGCTCCTTCAAGCTGGAGCTCCTGGCCCTGGTTTGGGCTATTAATGAGAAGTTTAAAGACTGTCTGGCTGCTACTCCCTTCACGGTCTACACTGATAACAACCCCTTGGCCCATTTGAACACTGCTAAGTTGGGAGCTTTTGAACAGCGTTGGGCCTCTCGGTTGGCCAACTATGATTTCAACATTAAGTACCACAGTGGGAAAAACAATGTTAATGCGGATGTACTTTCTCGTATGGCCCCGGGAGAAGCACCTCCTACTGAAGATGTGTGAAGATGTAGAAATGCCTCCCTTCTACCGAAGGTTCGTGAGCCAGAATGCTCTAACTGCCCAGGCGGGTGACGGACCTGAATCCCCCAAAGTCTCTGAAGATCTGTCCACCTGGAAGACACTTCAGGATGAAAGCAGAGTTATCGGGCACCTCCTCGACTATTGCCTCCACAAGAAAGTGCCTACTCGGGTGCGCAAGTCCACGGAGACTTTGAATTGAAGCGGCTGTGGCGGCAGAGAAATCGCCTGTTCCTGCACAAGGGGTTGGTCTACCGAAATTCCCTGGACCCAGTCTCAGGAGACCGCATACACCAGATTGTGGTTCCCAGGAGGGATGCAGCCATGGTTCTGAATGCCTATCTTCATCAGTCCGGACACTTCGGGGTCCATAAGATGGAGATCACCGTCAGAAGGAGATTTTACTGGATTGGGATGCGGGGAGACTTCGAGAAATGGTGTGCCGAGTGCTCCGTGTGCAACGTGATAAAGCACCCCCGGAGGGACGCAAGAGCCCCTTTGCATCCCATCTGTACAGAAAGACCGAATCAAATTGTTGCCTTGGACCATGTGAAGCTGGCCCCCACTCGATCTGGCTATTGTCATGCTCTAACAATGGTGGATCATTATTCCAAGTGGGTAGTCGAGGTCCCCGTCAAGGATCTTACTGCCAAGACTGCTGCTCAACTCTTCTATCGACATTGGATCCAACCTCTGGGGTGTCCTGAATCGGTCCTCACGGATCGGGGGACCACCTTTGAAGCCCAGTTGTTCCAGGAACTTTGCCCGTTGCATGATTGCAAGAAGCTCCGGACAACGGCCTACCATCCCCAAGGGAATGGGCTCTGCGAGAGGATCAATTAAGTGTTCATCCAGATGCTCAGAGCAGCCTCTGTCTCGAAGCACGAAGAGTGGCCTCAGCTGTTGCCTGAACTCCTGGAAATTTACAACAACACTGTTCACTGCTCTACGGGTACACGCCCTTTTTCTTGATGATGGGCCGACACGTCCAATTGCCAAAGGATCGAACCTTTGGGCTACAGGCACCTTTCAACAATTCTCCTCAGGCTTCCCAAGGTTGGGTGTCAGAGCATCAATGAAGAATTGAGGAAGTTCATGAACGCCAGCAGAAAGATTATAATCGACATGCTTTGGCTCAGCCTTTGCAGCTTGGAGATTAAGTGTGGCTCAGAAAATTTCCTAGAACCAATAAATTGGACTCTCTGTGGGAAACGGAGCCATACATCATTACTGCGGTTCCTTATCCTGAAACGGACGTGTACGAGATACAAAAAGACGGGTTCGAGCCACAGGTGGTTCACCGGAATAGGATAACAGTGTGCCTGAAAGAAGATATGCTTGGCCCATCTCCTCCTACTCCTTCTGATCCTCCTGCTACTTCTACTCCACCTCCACCAAGGCCAATGAGAGAATATATGCCGGGAGAGGGAATTCATCCCACTATGGACGTTCCTTTGTTCCCATCTCAGCAGCCCACCATGTATTGGGGCATACCGTTCCCAGCTCCATCCAGTCAGCCGACACTGGTCGCACCACCCAGTCAATTGCCAGTAGCTGTTGCCCCCTGTCAACAACCATTGGTTGCTACACCTAACATCAGTCCTGCTCCAGTGACTGCTCCAGATATTGAGGCCACTACTCCATCTGTCTTAAGAGAACCCCTCAGTTCAACCGAAGACATTGCTTCCGTTTCCAGCCCTCCAGCTAGTCCCTCGGGGACTGAAGTTCTTGAAGAATCCTCAAGTGAAGGAACTCCTGATGACTCGGAGGTGGTGTTGCAGCGGTCTCAAAGGACTATGCAGGGCAAGCTACCCATAAGGTACCAGGACTCACATTTAGTACCTGCACACATAGTACCTTTGATAACCCACTTCAATGCTCTGCCAATCACTTTTCAGTATCCTAGATTACTCACTTAAATGTACTACTTCAAATTTTCCTAGTACATAAATCAAAATAAATATCTCACTTAAAGAAAACACTTAGGAATTGCAGCATATTGATGCCACTGTTAGGTACACTTCTTCTTTTCTTTATTCATTGTGTGTGTGAGATGCTCTGCCTGGCCAGTAGGTGCTCTTGCAAATACAAAAATAAACACGTAATTCCAAGAATAACCTAATAGGTTGTTTTGAAAGTGCTCTAGGGATAAGTAGCGTGTAGCCGATAGACCCTAGCAGCCACCCTTACTGTGACCTAGCTTCCGGCTAGCCAGAATACCTTTTGTGTAGTAACTAACAGGTGACTTATTGTTGGCAAATAGAATGTGTGAGATAATACAAATGCCTAGTCAGCTTGAAGCTAACTGTATAGAAAGCTGTACTAATGTCTAGTTAGCCTTATGCATAGAAGTATATGCTAATGTTCAGTTTAGCCTCATAAAAATGTATAGAGAGCTAATAAAGTGTCTTAGGAGCTAGCAACTACATGTGAGATAGCTGCCTAATTGTCTAGTAAGCTTCAAATGTATAATAAGTTTGATAAAGTTGTATAGGAAGCTAGAAACTAAAGGATAAACAGCTTCATTAAATGTCTAGATAGCATTGAATGTCTAGATAGCATTAAATGTCTAGATAGATTTCGAATTGCCTAATCCAGATACTAGGAAAGGTATCAAAAGAATGTAAATGTGTTTAATCTATTTAGGATGTATAGCAAAAGTACAGATCATCCTGTTCTATAGCATCCTGTTCTAGTCCTAGTCCCTCTGTCTCAGGGGACAGACGTTGAGGCCGACTTATCTTAAGTAATGGGGTTTGTGGTGTCCCGGTACCGCATTCCTATGAGAAACCATTGATCAATGTAAAAGATCAGTGTGCAGTGTTATAGCCCCCTATGGGAGCTATAACATTGCAAAAAAAAAAGTGAAAAAAAAGTGAATAAAGATCATTTAACCCCTTCCCTAGTAAAAGTTTGAATCACCCCCCTTTTCCCATTTAAAAAAAATATGTGTAAATAAAAATAAACATATGTGGTATCACCGCGAGCAGAAATGTCCAAGTTATAAAAATATATCGTTATTTAAACCGCACTGTCATATTCCAAAGTCCAAAATAGTGTGTTTTTGGTCACTTTTTATATGATGAAAAAATGAAAAAATAAGTCCTATGAATACAAAAATGGTACCGCTAAAAACTTCAGGTCATGGCGCAAAAAATTAGCCCTCATACCGCCCCATACGCAAAAAAAATTTTTTTATAGGGGTCAGAAGATGACAATTTTAAACGTATACATTTTCCTGCATGTATTTATGATTTTTTTCCAGAAGTACGACAAAAGCAAACCTATATAAGTAGGGTACCTTTTTAATCGTATGGACCTACAGAATAAAGAGAAGGTGCCATTTTTACCGAAAAATGTACTGCCTAGAAACAGAAGCCCCCAAAATGACAAAATGGCGTTTTTTTTGTTTGTTTGTTTTTTCAATTTTGTCTCACAATGATTTATTTTTTTCCGTTTCGCTGTAGATTTTTGGGTAAAATGACTGATGTCATTACAAAGTAGACTTGGTGGCGCAAAAAATAAGCCATCATATGTATTTTTAGGTGCAAAATTTAAAGAGTTATGATTTTTTAAAGGTAATGAGGAAAAAATGCAAAAATGGAAAAACCCCAAGTCCTTAAGGGGTTAATGAGCTCTTGTACAGTGAAAGCTGAGCTGTGATTGGATGGCTTGATCTAAAAGTCCTGGTCTGCTCTGAATGAGGACTGACTAAAGTGACAGAATGAAATGCAATGTTTTATTGAAAACTCCCCTGTGCAAATCCTATGCATGCCAATTCAGTGCTACATCCTATTCAATATAGAAAATGTGAATTTGACTTCTTTGCATGTTTCTCATAACACTAATGAAATATAGCATATGTATACAAATGTCTAAAATGGTTGGGTCCTGGATACAAAGCCAGGCATTAAGTTGCTTGGTGGCATGAGTATTTGCTCACACCAAGCTCGCCTCCCTCTGCCTTTTATTTGTGAATAGTGAATAGACAATGCTTCAACCTACCAAACAACTATCTCTCTAAAGTTAGAGTTATACATTGCAATGTTTTCTGTATATTTTGGGAGTTATGAAAATCTGTGGTTGGAAGGAGTATGGGACTTTTGGCAGGAGTAATCCTGTGACCTCTCAAGTTGATTAGAGGATAAGGCTTCAGCGGAACCAAGCTCAACGGCGCTGATCGGTCCTGTTCTATTTAATATATTCATTAATGACCTTGTAGAGGGGTTCAATAGTAAAGTAGCAATCTTTGCAGATGACACTAAACTCTGTAAAGCGGTAAATACAATAGAGGACAGTGCATTGTTACAAATGAATCTGAATAGGTTAAAGGTTTGGGCTGGGAAGTGGCAGATGAGGTTCAACACTGATAAATGTAAGTGAATGCATATGGGGAGGAAAAATCCAGGCTGGGATTATGTATTAAATGGGAGCACACTTGGGACGACTGACATCGAAAAGCAAATGTGGTGCCATTATTTAAAAAGGGGTCAAAAGGTGACCCCGGGACTGACATGGAAAAGGACTTGGGAGTCTTAGGACTTAGTCACCTGTGAGGCCTGCTATAAATGAACCAACCAGGGTGGGGCTTGTAGCTTGTCTACTCCCTCCCATTGTACGTGTGCTTAGATTCACACTGGAGGTGCAATCTGCAAATCGGGCCTATGGCTGCCGTAATTTGGTTCCTGGTTTTATTTATCTGGCCAGGTAGGTTAGTTGATAGGACCCGCACCATTTGAGAAACCTTGGCGTGGTGTGCGGGCTCAAGTGTGTCCTTCATATAAGGATATACTGGCTAATGTCTCAATTTTACATCAGTTTTGAGGGTTAGCTAATGTCATTGTTTACATCTACCACAGTTGTGAAACCACATTGTGATCCATAGGTGCAGGTCCTCCACTCCAACGTAGATGCACAACTGCACTTGGAGCTGAGCACCTTGTATCACCTTAGATCACATAAATGTAAGTGTTAGTCTTAGTTAATAGTAAATTTAGCTGTAGTGACCAGTGTCAGGCAGCTGCTGCCAAGGCAAATAAAATCATGGGGTGCATCAATAGGGGCATAGATGCCCACGACAAGGAAATAATACTACCACTGTACAAATCACTAGTCACATCACACATAGAATACTGCGTACAGTACTGGGCACCAGTGTACAAGAAAGATATAGTGGAGCTGGAGAGGGTTCAAAGATGGGTAAACAGAATAATACAGGGAATGGGAGGACTACAGTACCCAGAAAGATTATCAGAATTAGGGTTATTTAGTTTAGAAGAAAGAAGGCTTAGGGGAGACCTAATAACTATGTATAAATATATCACGGGACAGTACAGAGATCTCTCCCATGATCTATTCATACCCATATAAATGCCTTTTGTTTGAGGGGGGGATGTAATCTGGGAATTGCTAAAGTAAGTAATTATGCTCTATTCTACTTGTGTACACCCTTTAGAGACTTACATACATATTTGGTTCCTGCCTTTGTCAGTACACAGTGAATTAATTGTATTACCTTGGTATTCTTTTTATTTGCCTAGTCTAGTCTACCACTAGGGCTATTTGATCCCAACTGTGGATGCTGTCACATATTATCTGTGGCAAGCTTTTGCACAATTTGTATCGGCTTGGGCTGAGCATCTCATATTTGGGGATGTTCAACATGTCAGAGCGCCTGATAACGTGGGTAAACATTTAACAATGCATCGTAATTTGTTCATTAAATAATTCCTACAGTACTTATATTGCTATTATGGTCTTGTTTTGGGAGTATCATTAATCATATGTGTTTATCTTATGCTTTAGATGATTGCATATGTGCCATGGCTGTGTTTTGACAGATTCAATAGATGCCCCTTTATCAATCTATTGGCCCAAGCATCTATTACAACACAGTGCCATGCAATTATAGCTTAGACGACAATACAATACTAAACTGCAATACAAGCCTGAGCCTTATGCTAAAGATGGTGGGCGGTTATTGAAGGCATGACTATTAGCTAATGTGTGTTTTTAATCACTGTCTGCACTCGTAATATTACATAATATTTTTGGGGGATGAATTCCTCTATACTTATTCACATGATATGTATATATTGTAAAATACTGTGTTTATTCTGGTTAAAAGTAATTAACACTTATTATGCATGGACTATACTAGAGATGAGCGAACTTTTCAAAAATTCGATTCGGCCAATTCGCCAAATTTTCCGATAAAGTTAGTTTCGATCCAAATTTTTTCGCGCCGAATCTACATTAAAAAAGGCTGTTTCTAGCATTCATACAGCCTCTATAGGGGTATAGAACACTTTGCTGTGTTCTAAAACGCATATGGAGCGTGCTGGGTTAGTGAAATAATACTGTTATTCAGAATAACATGCAGATTACCGGCATCGCTTTTAGAATTACTGCCGCACAGCAGCACAATTACAGAGCCTGGTGGTGGCATCAGTGTCAGGAGACAATATAGTGACTTAATGACACAGCGTGGAGGTGTTGGCAGCATGAGGAGACCCTATAGTGGCTGAATGGCACAGCGTGGAGGTGTTGGCAGCATGACAGAGGTTGGATGAGGCTGAAGCATGAGGACACCATATAGTGGCTAAATGACACAGCGTGGAGGTGTGGGCAGCATGAGGAGACCATATAGTGGCTGAATGACACAGCGTGGAGGTGTTGGCAGCATGAGGACACCATATAGTGGCTGAATGAAACAGCTTGGATGAGGCTGAAGCATGAGGACACCATATAGTGGCTGAATGACACAGAGTGGAGGTGTTGGCAGCATGAGGAGACCATATAGTGGCTGAATGGCACAGCGTGGAGGTGTTGGCAGCATGAGGACACCATATAGTGGATGAAAGGCACAGCCCGGAGTTGCCAGCAGCATGAGTAGGCACTAGGCCTTCACAATCCCTAAGATTAAAAGATGAATTAAGAAATTTAAACCGAAGATTTTGGATAGCGGGTGCTACCTATGAGAAAATTTTACATTCCCAGACCCAGGCCCAACAGCGGCATCAGTAACCCATATATTGCCTGAATGACACAGCCTGGAGTTGGCTGATGCACGAGTACACACCAGGGCTTCACAATCCCTCCCAAAAAACACCACAATTTTAGTTTTAATTTTAGAAAATTAAAACAAACTTTGAGTGTCCCGAACCCCATCGTGTGGGCACGAAGGACCACATCCAACAAGCCCCCACAGCAACATCAGTAAAGCATATATTGCCTGAATGACACAGCTTGAAGTTTACTGATTCACAAGTTCACAGCAGGGCTTCACAATTCCCCCTCAAAAACACTACAATTTTAGAAATTTTTGAAAAAGATTTTGGATAGTGGGTGCTACTTATGAGAAAATTTGAAATTACCAGACCCAGGCCCCACAGCGGCATCAGTAACCCATATATTGCCTGAATGACACAGCCTTTAAAATCCCCCCCCCCCAAAAAAAACACCACAATTTTAGAAATTTTTGAAAAAGATTTTGGATAGCGGGTGCTACCCATGTGAAAATGTGAAATTCCCAGACCCAGGCCCAGCAGCGCCATAATTTTTTTATTTGAAATTTAAAACAACCTTTGCGTGTCCTGGACCCCAGCGTGTGGGTACGAAGGACCAAATCCAACAAGCCCCCACAGGGCTCATGTGGCCGTGAGATTTAGTCGCGACGTCTCCATTGCCTTGACCGGCCATTGTTTCCAAGACTTCTCGCCAAGGCAAACCATGTGAAGAACAGCGTGACACCACCGTGACCTGCGCACATGGTATACTGAAAGGCCACTGAGACTTGTCAGGGCAGTGGAGGCTTAAGACACTGTGGAGGATGTGAAGGCGGAGTAGCACACTGTCGCAGGACCGACGGGCTGACAAAGTGAAGCAGGAAGCAGAATTGAGTACACACCAGGGCTTCAGAATCCCAAAGTAGAACAACCATTTTTAAAATAATTTTAAGAATATTTAGGACAGCGGGTGCTACCTATATATTGCCTGAATGACACAGCCTGGAGTTGACTGATGCATGAGTACACACTAGGGATTCACAATCCCTCCAAAAAACACAATTGCAGAAATTTATGAAGAAGACTTTTGGATAGCGGGTGCTACCTATGAGAAAATTTGAAATTTCCAGACCCAGGCCCAGCAGCGCCATCAGAAAACCATATATTGCCTGAATGACACAGGCTGGAGTTGGCTGATGCATGAGTACACACCAAAGTTTCACAATCCCTAATAAAAAAGACAAACATTTTTGATGAAAAATTTTAACGAAAATTTAGGACAGCGAGTGGTCTCTATATATTACCAGAATGACGCAGCCTCGAGTGGGCTACAGCATGAGGAGACCATTGAAATGTGTGATTTTTTTATTTGAAATTGAAATCAAAATTTGTGTCCCAGACCCCGCCGTGTGGGTACAAAGGACCTAATCTCACAAGCACCCACAGGGCTCATGTGGCCGTAAGATGTAGGCTCAACGTCTCCATAGCCATTTTTGGTTTTTGCACCTTTGTTTAAGAACAGGCGCATATCCAGAAGACTCTATAATGCAGGATGGTGGACCACCAAAAGACATTCTTCTATAAAATAATTTTTTTATGAAATAAAGAAGCAGAGTTCATCCCTCTGCGTATTTTTTTTTGGAAAATTTTACTTAAAAAATGACACGCAACAATCATTCAATGGTGTAATGGTTATTATTGTGGAAAATTCAAGTTTATTACTGTGATAATTATCAGAAAATAAAAAAAAAAACACTACCCAAGAGTGTTTAATAACTCCATACATTGCACCATAAATGTTGAAATTTAAATTAAGCATGTATGTATGTATTTCAAAAATCCTAAAATTAAAGGCCCAAGCCCAGAAGCATCATCAAGTCAAGTAGTTCCTGAAAGACACAGGAGCAGTCAGGAGTAGGCATCAGCAGTACCCAAGAGGCTTTAATAACCCCTTACATTGCACGATCACTCGTGAGATCGAGCAATAACAGGTGTGTTATGCCCTCAGATGTCCGGGGCTGCACGCCCGCTACACTGAACGGACCAGCTTGTGTCCATCTTTCACCGACAGGTGTGGGTAACCCGCTGATCAGGGATTGCAATTATTTGCCAGGAAAGAAGAATCACAACTAAGCGTGGGTCATAAGCTCGGGTTCATTAAGTCCCTGCCCTTTGTACACACCGCATGTCTCTACTACCAATTGGATGGTTTAGTGAGGTCCTCGGATCTACCCCGGTGGGGTAGGAGAAGGCCCTAGCAGAGCGCTGAGAATTTAAAGATCATTGTTGAAATTAAGCATGTATTAGCTACTGCTAAACTTACAAAAATTGAAGGCCTGAGGCATCAGGGAGGCAATTATTTCCTGAAAGACACAGAATGAATCAGGAGCAGTCATTCGCAGTACCCCTTACATTTAAAGATCAATGTTGAAATTTGCATTAAGCATGTATTTAGCTACTGCTAAACATCCAAAAATTGAAGGCATCAGGGAGGCAAGTAGTTCCCGAAAGACACAGAATAAGTCAGGCGCAGTCAGGAGCAGTACCCAAGAGGGTTTCATAACCAACCCCTTAGATTTAAAGATCAATATTGAAATTTGCATTAAGCATGTATTTAGCTACTGCTAAACATCCAAAAATTGAAGGCCCAAGGCCTGAGGCATCAGGGAAGCAAGTAGTTCCTGAAAGACACAGAATGAGTCAGGAGCAGTCATTCGCAGTACTCAAGAGGGTTTCATAACCAACCCCTTACATTTAAAGATCAATGTTGAAATTTGCATTAAGCATGTATTTAGCTACTGCTAAACATCCAAAAAATGAAGGCCCAAGGCCTGAGGGCAGGGAGGCAAGTAGTTCCTGAAAGACACAGAATGAGTAAGGAGCAGGCATTCGCAGTACCCAAGAGGGTTTCATAACCCCTTACATTTAAAGATCAATGTTGACATTTGCATTAAGCATATATTTAGCTACTGCTGAACATCCAAAAATTAAAGGCCCAAGGCCAGAAGCATCAGTGAGGCAAGTAGTTCCAGAAAGACACAGGATGAGCCAGGAGCAGGCAATCGCAGTAACAAAGAGGGTTTCATAACCCTAATTAATAACCCAAGAGGGTTTCATAACCAACCATAATTGGGAAATGTTTGTGTAGCAGCAAGACAATCTAATCTGAGGCATCTGGCAATGGTGGCTGGAAATCCTGGCTGATCCATCCCTGATTCATCTTGACAAACGTCAGTCTCTTCACATTTTTAGAGGACAGACGAGTTCGCCTTGGGGTGACTATGGCCCCGGCCGCACTAAACACCCACTCTGATGGCACACTACTGGCCAGGCAGGGCAGCTTTTCCAGGGCAAACTCTGCTAGTTGCGGCCATAAATCAAGTTTGGCTGCCCAGAAGTCCAGCGGATCTTCAATGGTTGTTGGCATGGCCATGTCAAGGTATGCCATCACCTACTGGTTCACGTCCTGCTCCATGTCTACCTGCTGCTGATTAGTTGTTTCACTATGCGGGTGAAGAAAGCTACTCATCAGCGACTGTAGACTCAGGCTGCTGCTGATTGAGCTGGTACTGCTCCTCCCACCCCTCCCCTCCCCAGCAGCCATGGCAGTGGAAGGTGAGCGCAGAGGTCCCCCCGAGTCAGACCTGCGAGTGGATGGACCATGTGGCCGATAGGCATCAGCCAACTGACTACGTAGAATCTCTCTGTAGTAGGTCAGTTTGTCCTCCCTCTCAGTGGGTGTAAAAAAAGCCCCCATTTTGGGACGGTAGTGAGGGTCTAATAAGGTGGAGATACAGAAGTCATCCCGCTGACAAATTTTGACAATTCGGGGGTCACTACGCAAGCAACTGAGCATGCATCGTGCCATTTGCGCCATTGACTCGGAGGGATTACCTGCCTCCATCTCCACTGCATACTGCCACGGTGTGTCTGGGTCCTCTGTCTCAACTTCCTCATAACCCTCCAGCTCCTCTGGCTGCTCCTGCTCCTCCTCTCCTGTCCGATGACTAGAAACACCGGCCATCTCCTCCAAACTTAACTGTGCTCCGCTCTGCCCCTCATCATCCTCCTCCTCCAGTTCAGCCCCCACAGGGCTCATGTAGCCTTGAGATGTAGGCGCAACGTCTCCATTGCCGTGACCAGCCATGGTTTCAACCATTTGTTGTAGGAAATGTAGGAGTGGAATTATGTCGTTCATGGCGTAATCCAGGCGACTCACAAATAATGTGGCTTCCTCAAAGGGCCTCAGCAAACAACAGGTGTCACGTATGAGCTGCCACTGGTTCACATTGAAGTTACACAGGGGAGTACTCCTATCTGCTTGGATCATCAAGAAATCGGTGATGGCTTTTCTTTGTTCGTATAGTCTGTCCAACATATGGAGGGTGGAATTCCAACGTGTGGCAACATCACAAATAAGACTATGTTGTGGGATACCGTTCTGACGCTGCAGCTCAAGGAAGGTGTGCTTGGCGGTGAACAAGTGGCTGAAGTGCATGCACAGTTTCCTTGCCATTTTCAGGATGTTTTGCAAATGGGGTGAAGACTTGAGGAAGTGCTTGACAACCAGATTCAACACGTGTGCCATGCAGGGCGCATGTTTCACACTTCCTTGTCGCAGCGCGGACACGATGTTCTTCCCGTTGTTGGTCACCATGGTTCCCATTTCCAGATTTCGTGGAGTAAGCCATACTCGGATCTCTTTATGAATGAACTTTAGCAGTTCCTCCCCTGTGTGACTCCGTTCGCCAAGGCAAACCATGTGAAGGGCCACTGAGATTTGGATGTGCAGTGGAGGCCGAGGACACGGTGGAGGATGAGGAGGCGACGTTGCACACTGTAACAGGACCAACTGCCTGGGAGCGAGAGCATGGAGGAGGAAGCTGTGTGACCTGTCCAAGTTGCTGTTGTGGCTGTGCAGGAACCACATTTACCCAGTGGGCCGTAAAAGACAAGTATTGTCCCTGCCCGTAGTTACAGCTCCACACGTCGGCGCTACCGTGCACTTTTGAACACACCGACAGGCTAAAGGACTGGCCCACCTTCTCTTGTACAAACTTATGCAGGGCTGGTACTGCCTTCTGCGCAAAGAAATGATGGCTTTGGACTCTCCACCTCGGCTCGGCACAAGCCATCAATTCTCTGAAAGGTGCAGAGTCCACCACTTGAAAAGGGAGGGACTGCAACACCAGCAATTTGGACAGGAGCACATTCAACTTCTGCGCCATACTGTTGTCTCTTGGACATGGCTTCGCCGATGGATTGTTGGCGGAATGGCTGACTAAAAGCGGGAGAAGCAGGAGCGACAGAAGGAGGCTTTGACACACAGCTCCCTTTAGCTGAGGTGGTGGAGCCTTGGCTGGATGAAGGAGGGAGCGGATGGCCACTGGGTGATGCAGTAGGCTGGACCACTACATCGGAGCTACGGTTCTCCCAGGCCGCTTTATGGTGGCGAAGCATGTGTTGATGCAGGGCCGTGGTGCCGACATTGGGACCCTGGCCACGCTTCACCTTCTGCCGACAGATCTTGCATGTGGCTACGTGAACCTCCTCCGGATGCCTTATGAAAAACTTCCACACCGCCGAGTAGCTGATTTTCCCACCCGCAGTCCGCACTAATTCACTGCTACTGGTGCCATCTCCAGGAACCCCTGTTCCACTACCTCCCGAAAAGGTAGGCTGCCGCGAAGCAGGTGGTCTCCCCCGGGCACGTTTGGCTCCTGATTTCCACTACTGCCACCAGGCTGACTGCCAACCGTGCTACCTCAAGGGCAACCTGCAACTCTCTTCTCCTGATGATGATAAAGCCCCTTCTGCACCCAGCTCCCAATTGCGATCGGCTTCATCATCATCCACAGGTGTGTGCACGTCACTGATGTCCTCCTCAGGTTCCCCAACAGTGTCTGTTTCAGGACCCTGAACCCTTGCAACACCACCACCCACGTCACTCTCCGCATCACTACTTGGCCGCCTAGCAGAGCAAGCGGCGCATGTCTCCTCCCCTTCTTGGCTGTCCAGTTGCTGCTGACTGTCCTCTAGTAGATCGTCCTCAGTAAATAGTAGAGCTGAACCCACAGCATAAGGTACTTCTTTAGGAGAGGGAACAGCATAGGACAAAGGCAATGGGAGGACAGGGACTGCTCCCGGGCCATGCCAACTGAGGGTTGTGTCTGAGGAACCCACCGACTGTTGACTGGGGGTGTCAGATGTCACTTGTGACGATGTGGATGAGCGTGTTAACCAATCGACGACGGCAGATGGGTTGCTGGTGGAGACACGACCGCTGGCTGATAACGGGAGCTCAGGCCTCTCGCTGCGACTCCTGCTGCCACTCGCCTCAAGTCTGCTGCCAACTCTGGGTGAAGTATTTAGGCCTCTGCCACTCCTCTGTGCACGTCCTGGCACTTCTCTGCCTGACATACTTAGTGCGTTTATGAGGGTATTACAATACGCTACACTACTCTTTAAACAGTATTTGTCTAGAACAGCAGCAGGTGATTACTTACAGCTGTCCTTTCACAGTATGTAGGCCCTTGACAGATTAACAGGTACTAGATGGTACAATACTTGGATGTACCTATGCGGTATGCACTGATGAGGGCAGTAATATGCGTAACTCTACGCAGAAAAAAATCTGTATTTTTGTAAAACACCAGCCGGTGGATACTATTATTTGGACTTTGACGGTATGGAGCACCTTGACAGCTTAACAGGTACTAGATGGTACAATACTTGGATGTACCTATGCCGTATGCACTGATGAGGGCAGTAATATGCCTAACTATATGCAGAAAAAAATCTGTATTTTTGTAAAACACCAGCCGGTGGATACTATTGTTTGGACTTTGACGGTTTGGAGCACCTTGACAGCTTAACAGGTACTAAATGATACAATACTTGGATGTACCTATGCGGTATGCACTGATGAGGGCAGTAATATGCATAACTATACGCAGAAAAAAATCTGTATTTTTGTAAAACACCAGCTGGTTTATACTATTGTTTGGACTTTGATGGTATGGAGCACCTTGACAGCTTAACAGGTACTAAATGGTACAATACTTGGATGTACCTATGCCGTATGCACTGATGAGGGCAGTAATATGCCTAACTATACGCAGAAAAAAATCTGTATTTTTGTAAAACACCAGCTGGTGGATACTATTGTTTGGACTTTGATGGTTTGGAGCACCTTGACAGCTTAACAGGTACTAAATGATACAATACTTGGATGTACCTATGCGGTATGCACTGATGAGGGCAGTAATATGCGTAACTATTTTTAAAAAAAACAGCCGGTGAATACTATTGTTTGGACTTGCACAGTATGTAGCCCCTTGACAGATTAACAGGTACAAAATGGTACAAATGCACTACAGTCCACTGAACAATCACGTATTTCTGAACAGCAGCAGGACCCAACAGTGCCGCACCACAAAAAAAATAATCCAGGGATTAAACCCTAAATTGCACTCTGTCACACAATTCTGAGCAGCAGAAGATTTGTGGAGCAAAAAAAACTCAATTGGGCTGAAAAATAAAGAGATCAGATGCTTCAGAAAGTTCACTCAGCTTGGAGATCTGTATGAGGCAGCTGACAGCTATCTGCCCCTCTCTGCTGCAATGCTCAATAACGTGAATAGGAGGTTTAGCAATCAATGATCCTTCTCAGTGTAACAGCACAGCACTCTGCACTCCTGCCTTTCCCTAATGCTGATTTGAGTAGCAGTTGCAGTGTAACGCTGTGGTATGAGCTATTCACACACACGCAGTCCCGTCCTCTCCATCTGAGTGCATAGATGAAATGAAGAGAGGCAAGATAGCCGCCGATTATATAGGGGCTGTGACATCACAGGGGTCAGTGAACACTGATAGGCTGCATCTCACATGTGATTCAGGGTCAGCACGCCTACCTTCATTCCCGCCACTGTTTCCCGCCCCTTCCCGGATGTATTAGGCATGTGGAAAAAAAGAGTTCACTGCATCGATTTCACTACCAATTGGATTCCTGGGGGTCATTTTTTTATATCTATAATCCATTTATGTATATAAGCCATGACTCCAGATTTCCTGGTGGCATATTTATATACTGTACTAACATGTTGCAGTCATAATATTACATCATATGCAGCTCTAGGACTATGTTTAGTGCTAATCTGATAGTTTTGCAATAGTCTATATATTGCATTTCGTAAACCATTGCTTTAGTGTCATTAGTTTATATAGACTGCTATGACAGTTGTAACATTGCTGAAGGCTCTAAGGGAATTGTATCATCTGCAGTTTCTAATATACATATTACCTGGATCCCTTTGCAAATAGAGAACAATAATATCAAGGAACTCCTAAGGCGAGCTCAGGTCAGACAGAAACCTCCTGTGGAGCAGAAGGGCACCCTCTTGGCGCTATCAACATATTAAGCACCTTTTACACATTGGGGGAAGCAGATTGATTATTGCAATGCACTTACGCCATTTGAGAGAATTGTATTTCCCTAATACTGGACATTACTTAAAGTGACTTCTAATGGTTAGAATCTTTGTTCTGTTACTGACATACAGCACAATGCTGATGATTCTAGCTAGAAAAGCATCTATCTTCTTTGCTCCGTTTCTGAATAACAGTGGTACCTTGCTAGAATCTCAAGTTACAAAAACTGTTGCTTTGTGCACACTGCAGAATTTGTGCAGCAGACATCTGCCAATGGGAGGGACGTCTGCTAAAAGAATTAACATGTTCATTCTTTTGGCTGAATTCTGCTGAACTACTTTGCCATCAATGGAGATGGTGCAGGTCCACACGGTCCTACCATCAATGATTTAAGCTGCACCCACTCCAGACAGGATCCCGGACTGAGATTCAGTGAACAGGCCCTAAGAACCAACGCCTGATCATTTTTTCCAGATCAATGATTTACAATACAACCATATTTTGAATAAATAATACTGTCATAAAATACCTGAATACAGCTGCCATAAAGTGACCAAAATAGTATTGCCATAAAGTGACTGAATAATACCACCAATGTCAGAATACTGGCTTAAAGGGGTACTCCACACCCAGATATCTTATCCCCTATCCAAAGGTCCCACCGCTGGACCCCCCGTGATCTCTGCTGCTGCACCCCAGTCATCTGGTGCATGCAAACTTCGCTCTGTGCCGGATGATTAGAGATGCAATGCCGGAGGCTCATGACGTTACAGTCACGCCCCCTCATGATGTCATGCCCTTCCCCATAGACTTACATTGTGTGGCATCACAAGCCTCTGACGCCGCAGCCAGTGTACTAAATGAACCCCAGGTGCTGCGGGGAGATCGCGCGGGTCCCGGCAGCGGAACCCCCATGATCAGACATATTATCATTTGGATACGGGATAAGATGTCCAAGGGTGGAATACCCCTTTAATTCAGATCATATGTGCAACCTATGAGTTTATAAATAGTGTAAATTTATTGCAAATATTTAAAACAAATATCATAATTATATACATTTATAGCAAATATTTTGACTTTTTTTTTACTACATTGATCTATAGCAAATATATTGACTTTTATAATTGCCATATTATTGATCTGTACAGTTTGACAGTGACTATGTGTATGAATTGTGTTTGAATCTTTTCAAATCAATGGGATTTAATTCATAACAGAGTCTACACTTTAATATTCTCTTAGTCACACAGATACACAGAGGCTTAGCCCATTTTAATAGGCATCCTGTGTGACCCAGTCATTATTACCTAATATCCACAGACTTTTTTGGCTGAATTATACCTTTAGATTCCTGTTTTGCATACATCCATTTTTAATCTCATCGTGGGTTTTATTTCCATTTTAAGACTGAGATTATTAAGAAACAGGAATTCACTAACTGGAAAGATTCTGAAAACATTTTGCTTGGCAGAGACATTCCCTGTAGCCCACAAGCATCTGTTCCAATATTACCTCCCATTTCTGAATAATTTGCTGCACCCCAGATATATTTTAATGTCATTTGGCATTAGGAAATAAAGTGAACTGAACATTTTGCAAATTTGAACAAATGAACAATTAAAAGAAATCTATATATGTGATTGAAGTGTTGACTTTAATTTTAAAGGGAATCTGTCAGCTGTACATGTGAAACTCAAAAAATTTGAATATCGTGCAAAGTTTATTTATTTCAGTAATGCAACTTAAAAGGTGAAACTAATATATGAGAGAGATTCATTGTATGCAAAGTAAGATAGTTCAAGCCATGATTTGTCATAATTGTGATTATTAAGGCTTATAGCTCATGAAAACCCCAAATCCCCAACATATTATATGATTTGGGGAGCCATGTCATGTGCTGGTGTTGGTCCACTGCGCTTCATAAAGTCTAGGGTCAGTCAATGCATCCATCTACCAGGAGATTTTGAAGCACTTTATGCTTCCTTCCACAGAAGAGTTGCATTACTGAAATAAATGAACTTATGCGTGATATTCAAATTTTTCGTGTTTCAGCTGTATTTGCTGCTAAGAGCTGTGGACACTGTTGGATAGGTGTTAGGGTATAAAAGCAAACTGTACCCTTCATGGACTGATGTGGTTGCCAAACTATTAAATCAAGGAGGTGGAGCTTTGCATGCCTCCTTGGTTGCCTTCCTATCCCAAGGGGTAAGGGCAGGCAAGGAGGCCTGCTAGGCTGTGGCATATGAGCAGCTTGGCCCCACCTCCAGCACACTAGCATAAAATGGCACTGCACTGAGCAATGACCACCACCACCACAACACCAGTGCCCAGAGGGGGAATAACCCACTGGCAGAGCAGCCCCATTGCCACCTGACCAGACCCTGGGTGGCTTCTTCCCACAGACATGTACCGCGGTAGCAATGGACGCTGGACAGTGCAGCACCAGTATGAACATTGTGGAGTGTCAGCGTCAGTATGAGTATTGTGTTTTCTATCCCCCTCTTTTTTTGTTTTTACTTGGTCAGCACCCTGCCCCTCCCCCTCAGCCCAAGCCTATATTAATTGGCAGGAAGTGGCAAAGGGTCTTATTCTTTCTGTCAGTCTCCCAATCTTTGACTCGGAGCACATGGTAAGTGAGCTTTGTCACCTGTGACCTGTTAGTTTAATAAATTTAGTTGAGTAGCATTAGATCACTGTGCATGTTGTGGATGTGTTTTCTTCTATATTTGAATTCACAGCTATTCAATAGTGTCTGCAGCTGTTAGCAGCAAATACAGCTAAAGGATTTCATTTATTTCAAGGAGTTTAGTAAACATATTAAGACTGAAGTCTGCAATATACGGAGATCCCTAAGTTTCTTCACTTGAGATACTTAGCCAGGTACTATAGCAATTCATTTTGTTTTTATTTTCAGTAAGTACACGGTGTGTGCAGTCAGCTTAAGGTCAGCTCACTGAAGAGTATTCTATATCTTTGTCTTCACCCCTTGGCAGTTTTGAATGAGCTCTGCTGGTCCCAATGGCCAAGGCCAATATATTTAGCTGGGACCCTGCTGAAACTGCAAGGAATGGAGGTGAGTTCATTCCCGGCAATTTAACTTCTACATTTCTGTGCTGCGAACACAGCATGTAAACCGTTTGACAAAGGTAGGTCTGGTACCAGTTAGCACTGGTTGGGTGCCATTGGTTGCCATTGCAGTTGAGAGTCTAACAAATGCCCCCTGGCCTGCCATTATGTTGCTTCTTCTAGGCTGCGCTAAGGCACGGTCTAATATATTGGCTGTAAGTGTAACAATGATAGGCAATGATGTTTTGGTATAAGTAAACAAGAGATCTGCAGATCGCATTATAAAGAGCCCTAGAGGGTCAAAATAATGTAAACGGTTAAAAAAATGTGGCCAAATAATTTATTTTATATTAATTTATATTTCAGAACTGTACGGCTTTTCTAGATTTTTAGTGGTGTCTATTGTAGCCTCTCTGTTCTTGATCGATACCAGTGGTAATGCCGCCAGTACTAACACTGTTTAATAGCCAACAATGGAGTTCTCTCTGTGCGGCAGACTCATGGCAGCCACCTGGAATGAAATGGGCTCAATTCCTGTGCTTTCTCCATGCTGCCTTAAAACCACCATAATGTATGGTGGTTATGTATATCTGTGACAAGGGTTAAGGGGTTAAATAATTTGTAAGTTACGGTATTCTAATGGTGGAAAATTGCAGTGAAACTGGACCTTGCAGATCTGATCACCTCATCTCTAGTTAGAACATTTTGTTTTACAGATTGTTGTTCGATCCCCCCTATAAACAATCTTAGTATTCCAATTAATTTGTTGCCCGCATGAAGCTGTACAAACCAAGGCTGGCAGAATGTACTGCTTCTATTTTACAAGGTTATTTTTAGAGCATTTTGTAAAAAGCCTTGCGGCTTTCATTGTGAATGAATCAGTGATATTGCTGCCATGGAAACAAGACTTCATTGTGATTGGTTAAACAGTATCTATGCTCTTGAATTTGAACAAGTACTCCTAAACTGCAGGAGATGTTAATATTTAATGCTGCGCAGAGACGTGCTGAATCCTAGCAACGCTTATAGCAGCGGTTATGTAATTCTTTATTAGCAGAATAAACAGATTTAGGTCACTTCAATTATTCTGCTTCCACTTGTGCCAGTAAAATGTGTCTATATTTCCAAAACCAACAAAAGTTGCATTTAATCAGAATTGTTATATGAAATAATTGAAAAGGCTTCATCCTGTATGTTATCTGGTCTAACAATGCTCATAGTAACCTTTAAGAATTCCAAGAAAATCATCTTACACATGGATGAACAATTTACGGAAATAGTAGTTCTAAAGCTCAATAGTAATCTACATAATAGTCTAAATCAGGACTCTGCAGCCAGTTATTTGGGAAATTAACCTTGTTCCAATGCTCTCCTGCAAGTGCTTTTCCAGCTATAGTTTCTCATGTTTGGTATCGGATGACAGTCACAGGGCAGGATTTTATTTAAAGGGGATTCACAGGTATATTGGTGTCCACAAAAAGATGGTAAACTGGTCCTTGTTCCTATTTCACTGCTTGTTATGTTTCCTAGCTTGCTGTATTCACCATATCCCACAATTTATGTAGAAGGGTTAAAGAGTATCTGTAATATGTTAATAATTTTTTAAGTCCTCCCTATTGCCTCCCCCCCCATCCTGATCCCCCCCCCCCCCAGTGCCATTGTGACACTATCCATTCCTGTTTCCAAGCACTTCCAGGTCTTCTTATGACAAATGTCCACTCAGTCAATCATTGGCCATTGTGAGTACCCAACTCAGCCAGTGACTGACTACGTGGGCATTTCCTATGTGTCAGGAGGAGACCAGGAAGTGTTTGGAAGTGGGGACCAGAGCTGAACGCACTGGCGGGAGATTGGTGGCAGGTGAGTACAAATTTTATTCTTTATCATGCCACCCTAGACCTTCTCTTTATCAATCCTCCTCTTCCAACAAATGCAGTTAAATTGAGTATGCTTGACCATCTCAGTTGATGCCCTAAAATGGTCATAACCCATGGCAACAGGGAAAACAAAGAAGACATATAGGAGATAAGTGTACACAGTATATCTTTCAAACAGTACATTTTCAATTAGTGAGTATACAGCTCTCAAATAATACAGTACATTTTAACACAGTCTTTTTTAAGCTCCCATCATCGTGTCAGATCATGGGAACGGTGTCAGACAGGTAACATGGTGGAGACGCCGGGGACTCAGCGTGGCGGTAACAGCTGTGTCGTACTTTCGTACTTCTTCAGACCAATGGTTCCCATGATCTGGCACGATGATGGAAGCTTAATAAAGAAGTTGAAGTGTTTCCCTGGTGATTGCAGTCTTTATTTCTTCGTATGTGGATTCTGAATTTGTTCTGTTCTGGACGTAGCACTCCGGGAGGATTTCTGCTTCACTCTACTCACCTGGTGCATATCTATCGCCGTTATACAGCAGTTCCAGTAGCTTTGCCTCTCCTTCTATAACATTTTATCAAAGGTTTGTACATTTCAAATATGTTTAATTTAACATAATGCATCAGTTTAGACCTATTTATATTCATGGTAAAACCACTTAAAAGGGGTTATCCACCATAAGATGAGTTTAGCACTTACCTGCCAGACAGTAATGGATCAGATCTTGTCTTTGTAATGTCCGTTTGTTTGTCTGTTTTTGCATTTTTGCCATTTTAGGCCCTGTTCAGACCTTGTTTTTCATTCATTATATATTTCTGTGCTTTTCTCCCAGGCATGGATGAGTTAATCCTTTCTTCCAATTGCAAGGCGGGTATGCCTATATAACTCCAGCTCAGTCTGTATTCTAGTTTTTGGTTATTTAGTGCTATACACTTTGTCTGTTGTGTGCAATAATGCTACTATATTGTCTGTTTGTGCAATATACTTCCAAGTCTGCTTGAGCAAGCACTTTGTATATATATCTTGTGATATTTTATCTGAGTTTTAGCCATGGTTAAATAGTCTTGTTATTGTAGATTTTAGTCTGTGTTATTTGTCGGTTTTTAGGATGTATGTCTGTTTCGCTTTAGGATGTATGTCTGTTCACACTGTGAGTCTCGTTTTTATAATCCCTGTTTAGTATCCTGGAATCTATTTAGACTCATCTGGTTCTGGTCTAGAATTTCATGCATTGTATTTCTGTTTCCGACTGGGTCAGCATCCTGATCAAATGGTGGAGTGTGCCTGCTGGCCAGTAGTCTATTTGGCTTTATTATAATGGCTATTCCTTTTGTGGAGTGGGGTGTCCTGTTTGTTTGTTTGTTCTGTGTCCCAGTGTGAACAGTGTCCTATGTTCCTGATCAGTTTGGTGTTTAGCTTTCAGTTCTTCCGTCTATCCCCTGCATCTCCTGGATTCTGCTGTATACCTGTTCCATACCTAGTCTTGTTCATTTTATCCATGTCTGCCGTTTATCTGATATCCGGCATGTGAACTGTTTGTTAATACACTATATTCTGCTCTGTTAGTATTTGTATCCTGTCTGGTATATCTGGTTCTTCTCCTACAATTGTCACCATGAAATAATCACCAATAATACAAAATTCATGAAAAAATTTGTATAAACTTTTATTAGATAAACAATTACAAACTTATGGACAGACAACCCCACCCCTAAAAAACATATACCCCAGAAAAGCACTAGTGACCTGGTCCTGATTGTCAAGATGGTAAATATAAGGAACACTGCATGAGTTATGTTAATGAATCCCTCTGATTATCAGTACGGTAGTGTGTACCTCAATACAAAATCACCGCTAATACAAAAATGATAAATATCCCACAGGCCATCCAGGGACACAGTGCACCCTCAACGGACGTCCTGCACCCTCAACGGACCTCCTGACGAAGTGGGGAGACCCACGAAACGACGTCCGTTGAAGGTGCACTGTGTCCCTGGATGGCCTGTGGGAACATGCCTATTACAGGTAGTGTTTTATGGATATTTATCATTTTTGTATTAGCGGTGATTTTGTATTGAGGTACACACTACCGTACTGATAATCAGAGGGATTCATTAACATAACTCATGCAGTGTTCCTTATATTTACCATCTTGACAATCAGGACCAGGTCACTAGTGCTTTTCTGGGGTATATGTTTTTTAGGGGTGGGGTTGTCTGTCCATAAGTTTGTAATTGTTTATCTTATAAAAGTTTATACTAATTTTTTCATGAATTTTGTATTATTGGTTATTATTTCATGGTGACAATTGTAGGAGAAGTACCATAGGTGTTTTTTGTTGCCATTTCTATTGGTTTAACATTTCAGAGGAAGAGTGTAGGTTATATGGTATATCTGGTTGTCTGGTAGTTTTTTGTTTCTGTTTCTGGCTTGTGACCGACTATATATATTATTTGTTTTTACGTCTCTGCACTGTAGCGCAGGGGGGGACCGTCTCCAAGTTGACGATCCATCGCTTAGGATTGATGGGCAAGTAGGCAGGGAGAGTGTTTTTAGGGTCAGTTTAGGGCTCACTCTCCCTGTCCCCCCAGTCGGTCATGACAGTCTTGGGGCTAAATGGCTGTGTTGTGAGTCCACCATAACACTGCTGCTTTTTATGAAATGGTTATTTCCTGTTGGAGTTCCCTCCCTCCAACTCCCTCCAGCTATGCAGGCTGTCCATGAAACTACAATTCCCTGCAGCTCTGTAGAAAATGATCTCTTTCCACCCAGTGGTTGCTCTACCCATTGATGCAGACAGGTTCCATTTCAACACCTGACTTATGATGTAATGTTTTGGGCCGCACTGCAACCTGGGAAAACCTGGGACAACACTAATTTTGTATACTGCTAAAAATGGACATTGGGGCAAAGAGCACATGAGAATTGCAAGACCAGACATCAAATACAGGTACATACAATATATTATGAACTACACATGAATTTTTTAGCCTCTGTAGCACAGTCAAAAAAAAAAGAAAAACTGGAATACCCCTTTAGGCTCATTGTCTTCCCCTGACCTGCTGAACAAGGGATTTCCAGGTACTAGGCTGTGTTCACACGGCAGAATTTCTGCTATTCTGCACAGAAAAGCAGACTGCTGATTTTTAACAGTTTTGCTAAATATGTGCAGAATTCCAGCGGAATTTGAGCAGAAATGATGTGCTTTCAAAACATAAACTCAGCTCTAATTCAGAATCCGATTAACTTCAATGGGGCTCTGAACGGAATTACACAAAATTTAAAGACATGTCTTGTAATTTTGTGGAATTTCTGCGGTGGAATGTCCATAGCGGAAATTTTGCTGTGTTACTGGGACAGTGAGTCCACATCAAAGGAGTACTCCGGGATATAAAAGGATAGGGGATAAGTATCAGAATGTGGGGAGTCCGACCACTGGGGCCCCCAGCGATCTACCGTATTAGGCTCCTGCAGTCAACGGCAAGGGTGCATGTCCAACCACCGCATGACACGCCCTCTTAATACATCTTTATGGGAGAGCCAGAGTGCTGCATTCGACAATCTCCAGCTTTACCATAGAGATGTATTGAGGGGGCGTGTTGGTGATCTAAAACGTATCTCCTATCCTTAGGGTTTCTTATCCTGGAATACTCCTTTAATAGGCAGTAAATTTAGTAAAATTTCCAAGAAGAATTTTCAGTGTAAACATTGCCTTCGTTTGAGAATAAGATCAAGTACTACAGTATATCACTGTCACATGGGACAGGATAATTAAACAAATTATTAATTCCAATCTGTTTCTGGTTGATTTAACATTTGTTCCAATAGCTAATAAGTAAATATCAACTATTTCAATGTGGTTGTTATTAGGTAACATAGTAGGTAACATATGTTTTTCATTAACATTATTCAATAGAAATTCTACAAATCTTACTAGTAATAGCATGACCTCACTCTATGGGTCCACATTGCCCCAAGACTGGCAAAGCATTATAAAATCCTGGTGCAGACATATTTAATGCTTACAAATAAAGTGTGGATGACTTGTCCATACACAGGCTGTATCATTCACATTGCAATACTGCAGCAGAGAGATAGTTATGCAGTGCATATAATGACGAAAAATGAAAATCTGCATCCACTTTGCACTACGGCTGTCTGTATTTTTTCCCAAACACCTTTTTTGATAAAGGCAGCAACTGCGTAAAATTATAATAATCTCCATAGCCATATACTGCAGGACTTGACCTGCATTGCTGATTTCTAAGCATATACATTTTGGCATCAATAATTGTGGATTTTCCCTACTGACTTTAATGGGGAAATCAAAATTTAGGTACAGATTTACAAACAAATAGATTTTATTTATTTTATAAAATTTACATAATAGGTTCATAAAATTAACAGAAATCTACCACACATTCATATCTGCTGCAGATTTTGATACAGAAATGCTGCAATTTTTCTTCCGTGAAAAACTTGCAGCATCTCTACTGCATCCAGCCATACCTAAAAACTTGACTTACACGCTGAGGGTAGGATCACTTGTAGCATATATGCTGCATATTTCATGCTGCAGAAAGTTCGACAGGTAGCAGGAAATATGCACCGTATTTTGCTACAGGCAGACACACAGGGATTCCCCGCCACAGCTACGTGTGCCCAGTCAGGTTTGGAGGTAGGCCTGCAGGTCACAGTCGCAAAGGCACGATGGGCCCATTTCTAAACCTCACTGTGCACACAGGGCTGCGGTGGGGAAGCTGCGGTGTCTACCTGTAGCAAAATACGTTGCATATTTCCTGCTACCCGGCAGATCACCTGCAGTGTGAAATACTCAGCGTATACGCTACGCGTGACCCTACCCTTAAGGTAGGTTTGTTTTTGTTTTTTTTTCTTTACACAAAGTGAGAATTGGATGAAAAAGAGAGAACAATGTCCGTCATTAACCGTAAGTCCTGGCTGCTGATAGCAACCGGAACCTACCGGGTATGAAACGTGATCATCTCGTGAACACGCTTCAAACCCCGGTAATAGGACAAGGGTGTACAGGTACAGCCCTTGGTTCTTAAGCACCAGCACTCAAGGGCGTACCTGTATGCCCTTAGTCCTTAGGAGGTAAAAAAAAAAAAAAGTATGAATCTGGCTATTTTCACTTCACAGAAAAGTGTCTATTGAAGGAGACCGTCTTCCATACATTTCAATCAAATATATAGTGCAGTCAAATGCCTGCTGCTCCCCTTAAAAAAATAAGAAGCTGAAAGTAAATGGTAGCAAAAATACAGTTTATTATTTTATTGATCTAATACAGTGAGCAGTCCAATAATATATACATAGCAGAGCGTAGCTGAATGTGGATGCATGCTGCCTATTCCAGAAACTATGCATATACACTGTAAATCTTTCAACATGGTATTTTAGACACGTCTGGTAACATACAGCACTGTGAAACTATTTTGGCAATGTTTTTCTCATTCCTATGTGACCAGTAAGCCTGGGAACAGGATCTCTGCAGGCATGGTCTAATGGATACTATAGACTGTGGTTTCAGCTGAGAAAAGTTCACAGAGGTTTTTTTTTTTTTTTTGCATAAATGCTGAGAAAACAATACAGGCACCAAAATCTATCAGGGAGATATATTACAACCTGTGCAGAGGAAAAGATAACCAGTTGCCCATAGTAACCCATCAGATTGCCTCTTTTTGAAAAGGCTTCTAAAAAATAAAAAGCAATCTGGTTGCCGTTCTCAACTGGTCAACTTTACCTCTGCATAGGTTTCGATAAATCTCCACCTAATATGAGCATTATGTAAATGTGGGACACTTCTTAGACACTAGCAGAGTGCCTGGTATTGCCCATTTTTTTCTACCTGAACAATTTGTGGGACAGGAAAAGCAACCTAGTAGGAAAACCTTGTCCTCATATCCTGTCCCAATAACCGATCCCCTTATCCCGACCTCATATCCCATCCTCAGGTGGGGCTGAAGAGTTGTGATAATGAGATTGTAGGCTGAAAATAGAAGGGGCGTGGCTTTGTAGGAGGGATGTGGCTTGTAAGCTGGACCAACACATTTAATTCGAATGAAAAAAGGGCTGAAAATACAAGGGGTGTGACTTTTGGTAGGGGCGTTGCTTGTTAGCTGGACTGACACACTTACCTGGAGGTGCAGAGCAGAGTTTGTGGAGTAAAGTACCATAAGTCCCATAGACTTGCATGGGATTTCAGACAAAAAATCCCATCCTTACGTAAGGGGGTGAGTTAGGGTTAATTTAACCATCCTAATTTTTATTTGACATTTAAGTAACATGGGCACTAAGTTTCACCAAAATATCTCCAGCTCTTTGGAAATAATGCTAGGACATTCACAAACATACATACATACAACGACCTTGATTTACTATTGTAAACCCAACCTGTTTTGTCGGGCTGTGCACTAGAATTTGTGTCTGCGCCAAATTGTGTCTACACCAGAATTTTCGCCAAAATATTTAAAAACCGGACCAAGTCTCCTTTTTACCCAGAAATTCTGAAAAAGGGGAGTGGCTGCCAGGAAAAGGGGGCATGGCAGCCTTAAAGGGGCAGTTGTAAAAAAAAAGCAAAATGGAGGTAAAAGTGCAAAACGTAGGGAAACATTAGTACCGTATTTTTCGTCATATAATACGCTCCGGCATATAAGACACACCCATTTTTAAAGCATAAAGATCTAGAAAATAAAGATTCTGAACCAAATACAATGTAAAGTATAGGACAGTGATCTCCAACCTGCTGACCTTCAGATTTTGCAAAGCTACAACTCCCAGCATGCCCGGGCATGCTGGGAGTTGTAGTTTTGCAACATCTGGAGGTCCGCAGGTTGAAGACCACTGGTATAGGAGGTAGTACTCACGTGTCCCCGCAGCTCCGGGCACGTCACCGCTGCCCTGGATGTCGCCCTCCATCGCTGTCGCCGCGTCCACGGGTGTCCCCATCACTCCGGAATGTCTCTGCTTTCTGGTATCCTCGCTCTCCATCGCCGCCATCACATCGCTACGCACGCCGCTCCTATTGGATGATGGGACGGCGTGCGCAACGACGTGATGACGGCAAAGGAGAGCGCCGGCCATGCAGGGGATCCCAACACGGAGCAGACATTGAGGAGGCAGGTAAGGTCCCTCCCGGTGTCCTGTAAGATGTTCGGGATGCCGCGATTTCACCGCGGCGGTCCCGAACAACCCAACTGAGCAGCAGAGTTAGTGTCACTTTCGCTTCAGACGCGGCGATCAGCTTTGATTGCCGCGTCTGAAGGGTTAATAGAGGGCATCACCGCGATCAGTGATGTCCTGTATTAGCCGCGGGTCCCGGCCATTGATAGCCGCAGGGACCACCGGTTTTAATGTGTATTTGCCGTATAAGATGCACCAACTTTTCCCTCCCAGTTTTGGGGAAGAAAAAGTGCGTCTTATACGGCAAAAAATACGGTAAATATGGTGGAAAAATACTTGTAGGGTATTAAAACCCACAAATAAAACTACACTCTTCTCTTGAATCAGGGCCATTGAGTTTTATATATACAAGTGATTACACCTATTGTGTGCAATATCAGCATTTCTTATTTTTTGGTATCTTAGGTTGGACTCATTTTGACTTGCAGGTCATACTTTCTGGAATCTGACAGTAAAAATAAAATATGTTGCACAGTATTGGAAATACTACAATGCGCTATATTATGAGCTTCAGTGGGAGATTTACCTCGGGTCCCCAATGTTACTGTGCTTAAAAATATCTGGCAGCAGATGCTGGTAGACTGATGACTTCCCTACAGCTGCATTGCCAGACAAATCCGGGAACAACTGTTTATTTCTCTGTGGAAATATCCGAGTCCTCCTTACGTCGCCCTCTGTGCAGTTGCCAGGCATCCACATTACATTGCAGCAAATGTCATAGTGGGGGCTGGGAGAGAGAGCGGAGAAGGGGTTACAATGTCTAATTCTCATTTATAGAGCAGATTTGGCTCTTCTTGACAGCGTGGCTGTTTATGTGATAAAACTGGTAGATTTGTAATGCCTTCAAAGCAATCCAAGATATTATGTCTTCCAAATAAAAATATTGTTTATGCATACTGTATATCATTTTAGAGTAAAAAGCAATCCATTCCTGTGTACTTATTTCAGGCCCAGCTGGCAAGAATGATTATTAAGGAGGAAATATACTGTATTTGTGGTGGTCTACAGTATAAGAATGTGCAGTCTATGTAACAAAAAAAGGTATTGGGCTCCATCAGAGCCAAAAATGACACATAGGCCACCATCATGGGCCACCATATGCAGAAGAGGTTTCCTTGAACATAATATAAAAACAGCCTTATGCTTGGTTTCCACTTGTTTTTTCTTTATTTTCTTAAAATAAATACTACAAATGCCGCAGTGAGATGTTCACTGCAAGTCAATAGGGTTTTATAAAATGTCATACCCACTAAGGGTTTTTGTCTTTGAAGTTTTTCACTCCTTTTTGGCACTTTTCAGCATTTTTGAGCTCAATGTGCAATTTTCAAAATCGTAGCATGAGGAGACTATGGTGAGACTATGAAGAAACAAAACACCATTAAAAACGCAATGTGAATTATGCATTGGCGTTTTTTTTTTCTGGAACGAGTGGGAACCTAGCCACACTACGAAATTTACAGAAATTCATGTGAATTTACAGAAATTCTGCTGCATAAGAATTAAAAGGGTATTCCGGCTTTATACATCTTATCCCCTATCCAAAGGACAGGGGAAAAGATGTATGATCACAGGGGAGCCCCGCGATCTCGGTGCAGCCCCCAGAATTCTGTGCCGGGCGCTGCCTCCAAGACGGGGACGTGACATCATGGCCACGGCAACCTAGTGATGTCACACCACACCCCCTCCATTCATGTCTATGGGAGGGGGCGTGAAGGCCGCCACACCCCCTCCTTTAGAAATGAATGGAGGGGGTGTGGCCATGACATCACGTCCCCGTCTCGGAGACAGCCCCGACACAGAATGCCAGTAGCTGCACCAAGATGGCAGAGGTCCCCAGCGGCGGGTCCCTGTGATCATACATTTTATCTCCTATCCTTTAGATAGTGGATAAGATGTATAAAGTCAGAAAACATCTATAACATGCAGGTGAAGGGGTTTTCCATGAACCCATTCACACTGCGGAATTTTTTATTTGGAATTTCCAACAGAAAATACTGATCAAAAAATTCCGCCAGAACATTAAATCTGCACTATCAATATTTTGGAGGAATCCACTTGGCAGACATTGCCATCAGTGCTGGCCATGCTTGGAACAGCTCTAGATAGAATTTTGGTTGATGGACTGTGTCACATCTTAAATCACGCCCCTTTTACCGAGGCCAGGCCATGCCCACATTGCTAAAGTGCCTACAAATCGTAGAATATGTGGTGCAAGTCATGTAAGTCAGTTCTTGGTGCAAATTGCACCTGAATTCTGTTGCCTTTGTAATAGTAAAATCTAAGCCAGACCTTCCATCAAAGGTGCACATTACATCAGAAAGATATCCTAACATGTACCTCCAATTGAATGCCTATAGTTATACAGTGATAAGAGTTGTCCATTGGCCACAAATGTTAAAAAACACTGTGCAGTGTATTTTTTCTAGTGGTGGTCCACAATATAGATAAGGACAGTGGAAAAGAAACCTGAATGGAGGCCAAAAGCACACTCTCTCCTGGAGCCCTATGAATCCATTTGAAGTATACACCGGGAGCTTTTTCTTGCACTTAGTCTAAGCACAGGGTCAGATCCAGTGTGTACAGTGACTTAGTGTTATTGTGATACTGGTCTACCTATTGAACTACACAGTCATCATTATCACAAACCCTGGGATAGTCCAGAAGCCAAGGGATCTCACTCTGGGACATAGATTTTATTTCATGGAGAATTATAGAAAGCTATTTTTATCTATGAGTCAGACGGCTATTCATCCAGTGTTGTCATGGGAAGTGAACTCATTAAGTGGAATATTTAAGACTGAAATAGCTTTTCCTGCCAGAAGGTAAGCAATACTTTACTGCATCCCCAAGCTCTGTATGTGCTTAACACAGCAAAGGTAGAGAAATGTAACCTGCAAATGGTATACAGAGATAAGCAGCAGCTAAAACATACCAGCTGGTGGGCATAGACCTACTGCTTTGTGCCATCAAATCCTCATACAGTACGCGTGATCGGGAGACCGCAACATTGTAGAATATTGATGCTTTGTTAGACTGATGCATGTGTTCAGTGAGACACAAGAAGATTGGAAATAGAATCTACTTAGGGAAAAACCTTATAGTCCCATGCTGAGCAGTATCAGTTCATCGATGAAGGATTGCAATAGACAAACCCGCGCAGCAATGAAAACATTGTCATTTATTTTAGCATGTACTTGTTTAATTTAATTGTTTAATAATCACTATATAAGGCTATGTTGCTTAAATATTTGCAGCAATGGCATAGCATTGAACAGTGAAAGCAATCGAAAGATTGCTTCTAAAATAGTCCCCTATGGGCAGGGCCGCCATCAGGAAGGTTGCAAATACTGAACAAAAACATTGAAGGAAATTTATGAAAACCTGTGCAGCGAAATAATTGGTGCAGTTGCCCAAAGAAATCAGATCGCTTATTTCATTTTTTAAAAAGGCCTCTGAACTGTCCCACTTTTCCTCTGAACATGTTTTGATAAATCTCCCCCATCATTTTTTCACTGCAAGAAGCTGTAAACACAGTAGTTGTAAACACAGTACCCCTTACAATGCAGAGCCCCCATTGTAGAGCCCCCACACAGCTGTTGTGCCAGCCACCTTCCTGTACAGTGCCCCCTCTGCACAATAGACAGAAAATTAATAATTCCCCTTATCTGTCCTGGTCGCTTCCTGTACAGCGGCTCCTCTTTCCGCTGGTTACACCCAGTGCAGACATTGTGGGGATATTATCATGCTGCGTGCGCTGGAAGCGACATTGCCAGCTACAGCTGATCTGGTCTGCGGCTACAAGGGAGAGTGGCAGAGCAGGGAGCTGACTGTTTTCTACTATGCCACCGAAAAGTGGTGATGCCCAGGTATCCAGGGCATGTAGCCCTGGAATCTCAGAGTGGGGGCTGCAACAGAACACAGGCACTTTGGGTGGCCATAGGATCCTAGGAGCTGCCCAGACTGCCATATTATAATCCACAACTGAGTGCACACACAGAAACACAATATATACAGTATGCGCACACACACACAGACAGTGCAGGGGAAGGGGTGGCCCTGTGATTTTGGTAAGAACAGGCCCTGATTTTGGATGTAGTCCCAGTAGTCCCTTTACATAGTTCATCTGGCCCAGGTCCCTGACAGCATTACTGCCTATAGGCAACCCTGCCTATGGGGACCAAAAGAGTTCCTTTCCTAATAAAGTTTAAATCATGCCTCTTTTACTATTTAAAATTAAAACATGTAAAGAAAAACAAACAAACATATGGGCTATTTTGTTTACATAACTATGGGAGTTACAAAAACCGAGTAACTGCAGGACTATGCCATTTGCATAACTCCCATTAACATCAAATGGAGTTACGTAAATTGCATAACTTTTCACGCTTCAGCTGCTTTCGGTTTCCTCCAACTCCGGCCACCACTAACAGTCCATCTGACAAGAAATGACATCCCCCTTTAAGGACTGTGCTGCTTTAAAGGGGTACTACCATGAAAAAAAATGTTTTTATCAATTGGTGCCAGAAAGTTAAACAGATTTGTAAATTACTTCTATTAAAAAATCTTAATCCTTCCCGTACTTTTTAGGGGCTGTATACTACAGAGGAAATGTTTTTCTTTTTGGATAACTCTTATGTCACAACCACGGTGCTCTTTGCTGACCTCTGCTGTTCATTTTAGGAACTGTCCAGAGCAGGAGAAAATCCCCATAGCAAACATATGCTGCTCTGGACAGTTCCTAAAATGGACAGCAGAGGTCAGCAGAGAGCACCATGGTTGTGACATAGGAGAAATCCAAAAAGAAAAACATTTCCTCTGTAGTATACTGCCCCTACTGGAAAGATTAAGATTTTTTTAATAGAAGTGATTTACAAATCTGTTTAACTTTCTGGCACCAGTTGATTTACCCCTTTAAAGGACATCTATAGTGCAAAATAACTTACCCCGTATCCGAAGGATACGGGATAAGTTATAGATCGCGGGGGTCCGAGCGCTGGGGCCCCCCACGATCTTCGGTCCGGGGCCGCGGCAATATAAAGGAAAGGGGGCATTCCGTCCCCGCATGACTCGGTGGCCGACAAGCCCCCTCCATGTACCCCATAGAGATACATGGAGGGGGAGTGTCTGCCGCGGCTTTCTGCAGGGGACTAAACTTCACTTCCTGCAGACTGCCGCGGCCCTGTCCAGGAGATCCCGGGGGCCCCAGCGCTCGGACCCCCTGCAATCTATAACTTATCCCCTATCCTTTGGATAGGGGATAAGTTATTTTGCGCTGGAGTACTCCTTTAAGTCATCCTTTTAGTTGTCATTACTCATGTTTTCTTTATTGTTTTGATTTGTATCTTAGCCCTCTTTGAAAGCCTTGTTCATTACATGCTTACTGTCAAAAACGGCACTACGCCTGTCCATGGGATGCATCTGGTATTGCAGCTCAAATTAGTTGAAGTGAATAAGAATGAGTTGCAATAGTTTCTTCTATGGGTCTCAATTTTTTAACAATTTTCTTTTTAGCTCATCTTCCCTCATTATATATTCAATCTTAAGGTGTCATTTTATTTAGCATGTGATATGACAAATATTTTTACACATCCCTTAAGATCTTTTCTTTTGCAATATAATCCAACGTCTTGCAATCTGTTTTCCAGAATTCTTGGTCTTCACACCGTTTCATTCTCCTTTTAAGATATTTCTATTAAACTTACATCAATATCTGTGACCTTCCTTTTTGGCAATTATCTCAGGGACAATCTAATTTGATTTCCCAAATAAAGGTTCTTCGCTAACACTAAAAGTGTTGTGGTTATTGATGTCTTCTCTCCATAAGTCTCCACTATATCCTTACAGTTCCACTTAATTGTTGTTTCATCAGTTATAATTAGTTTACACAATCATATTTACAAATAATAGTATAGTAAGTCTTCATTTACACCAATTCTAACATTTTTATGGTATAGGATCTGTCTGATTTCATGTTGTCAAAGAAAACATGATTTCGTAATACGATTTACAAGCTATAACAAACCTTTACAGTAAACTGCAGGCAGCATGAGGCACCTGTGAAGAAGTGAAATGTTTTGCTTTATGTTGTAAGTGATGTTTTTGTCACCTTGGCTGTGGTACATGTTCTCCCCCTGGTCTGAAAAGCCTGTGTGAAAGCGTGTGGATGTTTTTTCCTCCTTGCCTTTTCTCATCAGGCGGGTCATCTAATGTTCTGTTTATTCGCTACTTCCTGATGTTGCCAAAAGAAAACAGTATATTTCGCCAAATAGGACAAAGTAGGATTCAGGATGTCCTGTTCCTTTCTAATAGGAGTCGATAAGATCAAAAAATACAATGATTCACCGATTAAAGATCCATGATCAAATGCAGATATCATAAAAGTAATGTTAAAACATAGCTTTTATTTGTGCTGTTACACTACTTAGGACAAGACAAATAAACTATATAGTAAACAACTATCCTTGGAGCCATCAAATCCATCGGAAGTAAACCAGGTTACAAACGGATAGGCATTTGATGGACTAAAAGGGCGTAGAATAAGAGAAGGTGTGCGAGTGGGGGAAGGGGGGGTTGGGACTGTGCACCCTTAAGCTGAAACCTCTCCTCCCTTAACCTTATGACCTACTAATGGTATATAAGCCACACACAGCCCCAATATACTGTGCTAGTGGCATCTATGTTGGACCACAAGGTGTTATACATGTCCTAATGTAAGGATAGTCCATATACAATTCACTCTCAGTAAAGGGGGCATACAACAAGAGCATGATAGTATTAAACATTGTTAACTGTTGCTCAAAAAAATAAATCTTGGGCGAGATGTACAAAGATAATACTAATAATGATAATAATTTTATTTATATAGCGTCAACAGACATAACAATGTTACACACTAACTATTCAAACAGGAGGAGTGAGGGCCCTGCTCGAGAGAGCGCATAGACTACGAGGAGTGGGGTTGAGACTAGGGATGTCCCGATACCGATACTAGCATCGGTATCGGGGCCGATACTTGGCATTTGGATGGTATCGGGGACTCGTTTAATGTCCCCGATACCATGCCCGATACCTGGTGCTGTGCGGCACTGTCCCGTTCTCCGCTGTCCCGTTCTCCGCTTTCCCATTCTCCCAATCGCAATCATTGCGTCCTATGGAGGAGCATGTGACACACACGTCACTCCTCCTCCCCTGCGCCTAGCGTAACGCTACAGAGGAAGCAGAGTGACGTGTATGTCACATGCTCCTCCGTAGGACGCAATGATGCGATCGGGAGTACGGAACAGTGGAGCGACAACACCCGAGGACAACCGCAGGTGAGTGCTGTCTATATGGGGGGGGTCTGCTGTCTATAGGGGGAGAGCTGCTGCCTATAAGGGGGGGCTGCTGTCTATAAGGGGGGCTGCTGTCTATAAAGGGGGGAGCTGCTGTCCATAAGGGGGGGAGCTTCTATCTATAAGGGGGGCTGCTGTCTATAAGGGGGGACTGCTGTCTATAAAGGGGGGAGCTGCTGTCTATATGGGAGGCTGCTGTCTATATAAGGGGGGCTGCTGTCTATAAAGGGGGAGCTGCTGTCTATAAGGGGAGCTGCTGTCTATAAGGGGGGGAGCTGCTGTCTATAAGGGGGGGTCTGCTGTCTATAAGGGGGGGCTGCTGTCTATTAGGGGGGGCTGCTGTCTATATAAGGGGGGGCTGCTGTCTATAAGGGGGGTCTGCTGTCTATAAGGGGGGCTGCTGTCTATATAAGGGGGGGCTGCTGTCGATAAGGGGGGGCTGCTGTCTATAAGGGGGGGCTGCTGTCTATATAAGGGGGCGCTGTTGTCTATATAAGAGGGGGTTGCTGTCCATAAGGGGGGCTGCTGTCTAGATAAGGGGGGCTGCTGTCTATATAAGGGGGTGCTGCTGTCTATATAAGAGGGGGTTGCTGTCCATAAGGGGGGCTGCTGTCTATATAAGGGGGGCTGCTGTCTATAAGGGGGGGCTGCTGTCTATAAGGGGGGCTGCTGTCTATATAAGGGGGGGCTTCTGTCTACAAGGGGGGCTGCTGTCTATATAAGGGGGGCTGCTGTCTATAAGGGGGGGCTGCTTGTCTATAAGGGGAGCTGCTGTCTATAAAGGGGAAGGGCTGCTGTCTATATAAGGGGAAGGGCTTCTGTCTATATAAGGGGGGCTGCTGGCTATAAGGGGGGCTGCTGGCTATATAAGGGAGGGCTGCTGTCTATAAAGGGGGCTGCTGTCTATAAAGGGGGCTGCTGTCTATAAGAGGGGGGCTGCTGTCTACAAGGGAGGGGGCTGTTGTCTACAAGGGGTGCAAGAGGGGGTACTGTCTACAAGGGGGGGCTGTTGTCTACAAGGGGGACACGGGGGGCACTGTCTATAGGGGGGACAAGAGGGGGTGCTGTCTACAAAGGGGGCTCTGTCTACAAGGGGGGGCTGCGGTCTACAGGGGGGCTGCGGTCTACAGGGGGCTGCTACTAATGTCTGCAACTATCTATACTACCTACAAGGGGATACTACCTACTATTAAAGACAATCTTACAGCAGAGTCACCTACACTAACTTGAATTTATATGTAGATAGTGCAGGTGACCCGGTTTCTACTGCTGCTCACCATGTGAATGTCAGTGCAATCGCTCCGGAGACATCGGTCTCACCGCCAATGCAAATTCCCTGTTCTGTCCAATGGAGAAGAGAGAAATCTTGGCTCATACTACAGCAGCCACCTCCATTGTACACAACAAGGAACCCGCATATCATATGGTAAACAGCGCCAGAAACCGGGTCACCCTAGTGTCAGATTCCCTTTAAAATACAAGTACTCGTACATGGTATCAGCGAGTACCAGAATTAAAGTATCAGTACTCGTACTCGTTCTTAAAAAAATGCTATCGGCACATCCCTAGTTGAGACAAAAGGCATAAAGTGCTTTTATTGATGCAACGGTCCAGAAATATTTTATAAATATCTGTAGATGGAGATAAAATAGGGAAACCGGAGGGGGCGCCTCGTGTGATACCGTAAGGATGGTGAAAGAGAGAGAGATGGTGGGGCCTATTCGACCCCTAGGTAGTAGCTGCTCACCTTGCAGCAAGTAAAAACTTGCATATCAACCCACAATAGGGTTTAGAGAGGAAGCTGGAATCGCTGCTGAGCCTTAGGTTGCAGGAGAGGTGAAACCGCCTCCTGAGACAGGACCAATAATAGCAAAGCAAAAAGAAACCTTCGGATGGCGCTGCTGGTTCCAATTGCAGGGGTAACAAACTGTAGCCAGAGATGTAAGTAGTACAAAACACTGGACAGTTTATTTAGTAAACCATAAAACAATAAAACAGAAGGATTAGGCGTTTTGGGGGAGCCTCCCCCTTCTTCAGATCAGTATCAGGGGAGGCTCCCCCGAAACGCGTAATCCTTCTGTTTTATTGTTTTATGGTTTACTAAATAAACTGTCCAGTGTTTTGTTCTACCTACATCTCTGTCTACAGTTTGTTACCCCTACCATTGAAACCAGCAGCGCCATCCGAAGGTTTCTTTTTGCTTTGCTATTATTTTATAAATAGGAAATATTA
This sequence comes from Hyla sarda, assembly GCF_029499605.1. NCBI lineage: Eukaryota > Metazoa > Chordata > Amphibia > Anura > Hylidae > Hyla > Hyla sarda. The sequence goes on along the minus strand of NC_079191.1, from coordinate 149,494,846 downwards.
CATACAGGAGGGTGAACCAGTCACTAGCTAAACTCCAAATGTCTAAAGTACATAGAGAGCAGGGGGAAACTGTTGAATATGGAGCTTTTGATATCTCCAAGGCCCAGAGGTTTCAAAAGGGGCAAAGTGGTCCACACAATTTACCTATTTATTTATAATATAAATATTTAAATGCAGTGTTGATATCACTGTGTTGAGTCATTGTTACGAAACTAACAGACATGCATTAGCATATATATATATATATATATATATATATATATATATATATTATTATTATATTATTATTTTTTCATTACAGTAGATCAGTGTCCAGCACATATCTTTATAAATGAAATAAACACTTTTCTTATATTAACATATTTTACCATAATTATTCCCAAGAGAGGCCAAAAACATGGAGAAATCTGAAAGTGAGTGGTGAGACATCTGACCATATGTCTTCACTTCAAGATGGCTGAAATGCAATCTGTCCCAGAATAACATGCACTGGAAATTTCTAATGTTTAAAGTGTATCTGTCACAAAATAAAAATGTTAAAAAAACACCCAGTGCCCATTTAAGAAAATTAAATCATACAAAATTAGTATATTCAGTCACTGGGAGAACTGTGTAACTTATTGCAGACCAGCCCCACAGCATTGCATCAGCCATCGGTAGCCACACCTAAATTTATCCCTTTACAGTGCACTAATATATATATATATATATATATATATATATATATATATATATACATTTATTTATTTTTTTCCTCAATATATATTTCAAAGAAATAAATTATAATAAATATAAGTAATACATTTACCAAGTAACAATAGTATGGGAGGAAACTAAATATTACCATCACACTGTAACTGACCAAGTCCTCTATACTTAGACTGATATTAACAATAATATCACTATAAAAGGAGGAATATTATCACCCTACATATTACATCATACAGTTACTGGCCAAATCCTGTATACTGAGACCAATATTACCAATAATACCAGTATACAAGAAGGAATATTATCACCATACATATTACCATCATACTGTTACTGACCAAATCCTGTATACCAGTGTTTCCCAACCTTTTTCGGCTCGGGGCACTCCTGACCGAAGTTGACGAGCAAAAAAATAAAAATAAAATAAAATATTTATTTTTTAAAAAGCCGCAATGCACACAAATTCCAATATTTATTTATCAGTGGGTATGTAGTTTAAAGTGCTGCTTTATACAGCAACTCACATGTGACATCTTCTCTGATCAGCGTCGTTCGTCTGGTCTGGACCGTCCTGACCTTTTCTTCCAGCCACAACTCTTCACCGTTAAACCTGCAAAACAAATCTATTAGGCTCCGCACTTTACCAGCATTTTACAAGTGAAGAGGAATACAGGGGCGTATAGGTGTAAAGGGGTAACAGAGGGGGTGAGAGACAGAGGGGTGTAGAGAAGTGTACATGGGTAACAGAGGGGTATAGAGGCAGTGGTCAAGTCCTGGGAAAGAAAGTGTGAACTCACCCAAGATTTCCACTAAAGGGCTGGTCCTGCAGGATTCCTACTAATAGGAATGGTGTTCCTGCTGTGGAAAAGTGCAGGAACTTAGTTCCCACAAGTTCCTGCAGGACTTGAGCCCTGTATAGAGGAGTGTACATGGGTGACAGAGGGGTGTAGAGGAGTGTACATGGGTGACAGAGAGGTATAGAGGAGTGTACACAGGTGACAGAGGGGTGTAGAGGAGTGTACATGGGTGGCAGAGGGGTGTAGAGGAGTGTACATGGGTGACAGAGGGGTTTAGAGGAGTGGACATGGGTGACAGAGGGGTGTAGAGGAGTGTACATGGGTGGCAGAGGGGTGTAGAGGAGTGTACATGGATGACAGAGGGATGTAGAGGAGTGGACATTGGTGACAGAGGGGTGCAGAGGAGTGGACATTGGTGACAGAGGGGTGTAGAGGAGTGGACATTGGTGACAGAGGGGTGTAGAGGAGTGGACATGGGTGACAGAGGGGTGTAGAGGAGTGGACATGGGTGACAGAGGGGTGTAGAGGAGAGGACATGGGTGACAGAGGGGTGTAGAGGAGTGTACATGGGTGACAGAGGGGTGTAGAGGGGTGGCAGAAGGGTGTAAAGGGGTGTACATGGGTGACAGAGCGGTGTACATGGGTGACAGAGGGGTGTAGAAGACTGTACATGGGTGACAGGGGGCCGTCAGTGGTGACAGGGGGGACAGGAGTGACAAGGTGGTAACAGGGGTGACAAAGGGACAGAGGGGTGTACATGGGTGACAAGTATGTGGTCAGAGGGGTGGACAATGGGGGGGTGAACATGTGACACCAGGATGGACAGGGATAACAGAGGGGCGGACAAGGGTGACAGGGGGATGGACAGGGGTGTCAGAGCGGTGGCCAAGGTGGAAATGGATGACAAGGGGGATAAAAGAGGGGGGACAGAGGGGTGAATAGGGGGTGGACATGGGTGACAGGGATGGACAGGGGGTGGACAAGGTGGACATGAATGACAGGAGGATAGATATGGGTGAGGGAGGGGGGGTATGGACATGGGTGAGGAAGGGGGGATGGACATGGGTGAGGAAGGGGGGGATGGACATGGGTGAGGGAGGGGGGGATGAACATGGGTGAGGGGGGGAGATAGACATGGGTTAGGGAGGGGGGGGATGGACATGGGTGAGGGGGGGGGATGGACATGGGTGAGGGAGGGGGGATGGACATGGGTGAGGGAGGGGGGGATGGACATGGATGAGTGAGGGGGATGGACATGGGTGAGGGAGGGGGGATGGACATGGGTGAGGGAGGGGGGAGGATGGACATGGGTGAGGGAGGGGAGATGGACATGGGTGAGAGAGGGGGAGGATGGACATGGGTGAGGGAGGGGGGATGGACATGGGTGAGGGAGGGGGGATGGACATGGGTGAGAGGGGGGATGGACATGGGTGAGGGAGGGGGGGTGGACATGGGTGAGGGAGGGTGGGTGGACATGGGTGAGGGAGGGGGGGTGGACATGGGTGAGGGAGGGGGGGTGGACATGGGTGAGGGAGGGGGGGATGGACATGGGTGAGGGAGGGGGGATGGACATGGGTGAGGGAGGGGGGGGAAGGACATGGGTGAGGGAAGGGGGGGAAGGACATGGGTGAGGGAAGGGGGGGAAGGACATGGGTGAGGGAGGGGGGGTGGACATGGGTGAGGGAGGGGGGGATGAACATGGTACAGTACCTTAAGCAAGCCACTTTTCTTACCCGTTCTTCCCCTCCCCAGCAGGGCACCTACTCAGGGCTCCGGCAGGGCAATCATTCCCTGCGCCGCAGGGGGGAGTGGGGCGCTTCTGCACTGGTCACTACACTGGCCCGGCGACACTTCCCCTCTCTGGGCCGCAGGGGGGAGGGGGAAGCTAAGGGAGGCTGGGGGACGTAGGGGTACGCTGAGGCCTAGAACAGCGGCCCCTGATCATGTGACTCCTCCTCCATGTGACTGATCAAATGACAGTGACATCATCGCAGGTTCTGTTACAGATTCTGACGCGCGCACACAAACTTCCCTCCCCCATGCGGCGCCGGGGAGGGAAATAAAAAATAAATCACGGTTGGGAATCACTGCGCTCTGGATGCGCAGGTACTGGGTTGAGTGGCGGGGCTGGGAGCCTACAGCTCATAGCTCCGCCTCTCTGTGGCCGCTTCACAAAAGGTCCTGACTTAGTGTCAGCACCTTGTGTGAGTGAGCCGCAACTGTGTGGCCGCACACAGGCCGGCCCCTGCCGGCCCACTGTGCGGTCAGCCTATCGGGGATTTTCCCGGTATCCCGCTAGGCCAGTCCAGCTCTGCATGTGGCCACAAAGCTACATAAACATGTACCCCAATATATGAATATAAATGAATATTGCCTGGTTATTGTTGTCAAACAACTTTCCCCCATTTTGTAACCTATGTGATTCAAAGTTTGGACTCCCTGTGATGGAAGCAATCCTGAACCCTGGTGAGCGTGGTAGCGAGGTAGTAGCGGTGGGAGTGTAATTTTTAGAAACACCTTTGTCTTTTTTAAACACTTTTGTAAGCTTTCCAGGGACTTGTATAAGCAATAATTGATTGTTCGCACATATTAGTGCTATACATATGTATTGATCTGTTTAATTGTCGATCTACTTGTATAGCCTGCCTATAGCAGGCTGTAATGTAAAATCTGTTACGGCAGCCATGGAGGCTTTCATAGCCCTCGGGCTATCATGGCAACTGATCAACACCTGAGGGATGCCAATGTGACCCATGAATTACCAAAAACACACAATATAACTGTCTATATGACAAGATCACTTTTGATGGGCAGCATCATATAGATTTCCAATGCCAGCCACTCATGGCTTTTGTCAGCTGCAGATAATTGCCAGCACTCGGCTCTTAAAGGGAATGTGTCACCAAATGCGATTATCATTTTTTGTGCAGTTTAATATTTTTTTCACATTTTTTAAATATTTGTTTAAAAATGTACTTGTCACAAAATATGAAAAATTCAATTATAACTTGTCATATCTCCCACTGTTGACCAGCAGAGGGAACTAACATGAGGAATCTGGTAAAAGCATGCAACTTGGCTGGCTGCTGCAAATTAGACCTCACCCGTCTACCTTCCTTCTCTGTCTATGTGCAAAAGGAGAGGGTGGGTTTTTTTCCTCTCAATTTCACTATCACCATTTTGTTGGTGTCTGAAGAGTGGTAAAGAACAGACTAGATGTCTCTTGATAGGTCACTGCAAGAAAATGGTGCTGGCTCCCCCTTTCATTTCACCTAGCCTGTGCTATGCACATGTGCAGTAAGTAGACCATGCTTTTCGATGAGACACTCTAAGGCTAGGTTCAGACTACGGAATTTCCGCCTGCATTTCTGCTTTGAAATTGAAGGAGGAAATTCCGCTTGCTAAAATGTATAGTGTAGTGAATGGTTTTCCGTTCACAAATTCACACTTCGGAATTTGTGAAGCAGAATTTGTGAACGGAAAATCCGCTTGGAAATTTCCACCTGAAGAAAGGCGTTGCTCTTTCTTCAGGCGAAAATCCGCGCGGAACACATTGCAGTCTATTGAAAACTGCAGTGTCTGCGCGGTCCTAGCGCCGACTGATTCAGTCAGCGCTGGCCGCACTCGTAATCTACGGGCGGAAATTTTCTGCCCGGAGATTCCGTAGTCTGAACCTAGCCTAAGTCTTAACTTTCTTATCCCCTGTGCCTGCCATAAAGCAACTGTGTAAGTGTTGTGAAGTGACAAACCATAAAGAGGCTACAGTAATGGCAGCCCCGAGTACTGACTTTATTAATAAATAACATTAAAACTACATTGTCCTAAAATGCAATACATAAATGAAATGCTTTATCTTGAAAGAATAATTTTATTTATTAAAAAAATAAAAAAGGTGACACATTACCTTTAACCTCTTAAGGACCAATGACGTTGTGGAACGTCATGGCACCCTGGGCTTTAAGGACTTATGACGTTCCACAACGTCATGGCGTTTTCCGGTCTCTGCCGCTCGCCCTGTATACTACAACTCCCAGCATGTCCAGACAGCCCTTGGCGTCTGGGCATGCTGGGACTTGCAGTTTTGCAACATCTGCAGGTCCACAGTTTGTAGACGACTCTGCCCTTCCAGATGTTGCAAAGCTACACATCCTCAGCATGCCCTTACTGTCCAGGCATGCTGGGAGTTGTAGTTCTGTAACATCTGGCCCTTCAGATGTTGCAGAACTACAACTCCCAGCATGCCTGGACAGTTTTGGCATACTGGGAGTTGTAGTTTTGCAACATCTGGAAGGGCACAGATTGGGAACCACTGTATTAGTGGTCTGCAAACTGTAGTCCTCCAGATGTTGCAAAACTACAACTCCAAGCATGCTGGGAGTTGTAGTTCGGCAACATCTGGCTCTAAAGATGTTGCCGAACTACTACTCCCAGCATAACTGAGAATGTTTGGGAGTTGTGGTTTTGCAACAACTGGAGGCACACTGGTAGGGAAACATTGTCTGTTTCCTAACTCAGTGTTTCCCAACCCGTGTGCCTCCAGCTGTTGCAAAACTATAACTACCAGCATGCACTGATAGACTGTGCATGCTGGGAGTTGTAGTTTTGCAACAGCTGAAGGTCCCCCCCCCCCCCCCCCCCCGTGAATGTACAGGGTACATTAACATGGGCAGGGGGCTTACAGTGAGTATCAGGCTGCAAGTTTGCGATGCAGCAAATTTTGCGCTGCAGCTCAAACTCGCAGCGGGAAACTCGCTGTAACCCTCCGCCCGTGTGACTGTACCCTAAAAACACTACACTAACACAAAATAAAAAGTAAAAAACACTACATATACACATACCGCTACACAGCCCCCCAATAAAAATGAAAAACATCTGGTAGGCCACTGTTTTCAAAATGGAGCCTCCAGCTGTTGCAAAACAACAACTCCCAGTATTGCCAGACAGCCGTTGACTGTCCAAGCATGCTGGGAGTATAGCAACAGCTGGAGGCACCCTGTTTGGGAATCACTGGCGTAGAATACCCCTATGTCCACCCCTATGCAAATCCCTAATTCAGGCCTCAAATGCGCATGGCGCTCTCACTTTGGAGCCCTGTCGTATTTCAAGGCAACAGTTTAGGGTCACATATGGGGTATCGCCGTACTCGGGAGAAATTGCCTAACAAATTTTGGGGGTCTTTTTCTCCTTTTACCCCTTATGAAAAGATGAAGTTGGGGGTCTACACCAGCATGTTAGTGTAAAAAAAAATTTTTTTTACACTAACATGCTGGTGTTGCCCTATACTTTTCATTTTGACAAGAGGTAAAATGGAAAAACGCCCCCCAAAATTTGTAATGCAATTTCTCCCGACTACGGAGATACCCCATATGTGGGCGCAAAGTGCTCTGCGGGCGCACAACAAGGCCCAGAAGGGAGAGTGCGCCATGTACATTTGAGGTGATTTGCACAGGGGTGGCTGATTGTTACAGCGGTTTTGACAAACGCAAAAAATAAAAAACCCACATGTGACCCCATTTCGGAAACAACACCCCTCACGGAATGTAATGAGGGGTGCAGTGAGAATTTACACCCCACAGGTGTCTGACGGATCTTTGGAACAGTGGGCTGTGCAAATGAAAAATGTTGTACAGCCCACTGTTCCAAAGATCTGACAGACACCAGTGGGGGGTAAATGCTCACTGTACCCCTTGTTACGTTCCTCAAGGGGTCTAGTTTCCAAAATGGTATGCCATGTGGGGGTTATTTTGCTGTCCTGGCACCATAGGGGCTTCCTAAATGCAACATGCCCCCCGAGCAAAATTTGCTCTCAAAAAGCCAAATATGACTCCTTCTCTTCTGAGCATTGTAGTTCGCCCGTAGTGCGCTTCAGGTCCACTTATGGGGTACCTCCATACTCAGAAGAGATGGGGTTACAAATTTTGGGGGGTATTTTCTGCTATTAACCCTTGCAAAAATTTGAAATTTGGGGGGGAAACAAACATTTTAGTGAAAAAAAAATTTTTTTTTACGTATGCAAAAGTCGTGAAACACCTGTGGGGTATTAAGGCTCACTTTATTCCTTGTTACGTTCCTCAAGGGGTCTAGTTTCCAAAATGGTATGCCATGTGTTTTTTTTTCCTTTTCTGGCACCATCGGGGCTTCCTAAATGAAACATGCCCCACAAAAACCATTTCAGAAAAACGTACTCTCCAAAATCCCCTCGTCGCTCCTTCGCTTCTGAGCCCTCTACTGCGCCCGTCGAACAATTTACATAGACATATGAGGTATGTGCTTACTCGAGAGAAATTGGGCTACAAATATAAGTATACATTTTCTCCTTTTACCCCTTGTAAAAATTCAAAAATTGGGTCTACAAGAACATGCAAGTGTAAAAAATGAAGATTGTGAATTTTCTCCTTCACTTTGCTGCTATTCCTGTGAAACACCTAAAGGGTTAAAACACTTACTGAATGTCATTTTGAATACTTTGGGGGGTGCAGTTTTTATAATGCATTTATGGGGTATTTCTAAGATGAAGACCCTTCAAATCCACTTCAAAGCTGAACTGGTCCCTGAAAAATTGTGATTTTGGAAATTTTGTGACAAATTGGAAAATTGCTGCTGAACTTTGAAGCCCTCTAGTGTCTTCCAAAAGTAAAAACATGTCAATTTTATGATGCAAACATAAAGTGGACATATTGTATATGTGAATAAAAAAAAATTATTTTGAATATCCATTTTCCTTACAAGCAGAGAGCTTCAAAGTTAGAAAAATGCTAAATTTTCAATTTTTTCATCAAATTTTGGAATTTATCACTAAGAAAGGATGCAAGTATCGACAAAATTTTTACCAATAGCATAAAGTAGAATATGTCACGAAAAAACTTTCTTGGAATCAGAATGATAGGTAAAAGCATTACAGAGTTATTAATGTTTAAAGTGACAGTGGTCAGATGTTCAAAAAACGCTCTGGTCCTAAGGTGTAAAATGGCCTGGTCCGGGGTTAAAGGGGTACTCCGGTGGATTGTTATTTTTTATTTTAAATCAACTGGTGCCAGAAAGTTAAACAAATTTGTAAATTACTTCAATTAAAAATTCTTAATCCTTCCAGTACTTATTAGTGGCTGTATACTAAAGAGGAAATTCTTTTATTTTGGGATTTCTTTTCTGTCACGACCACAGTGCTCTCTGCTGACACCTCTGTCCATGTCAGGAACTGTCCAGAGCAGCCTATGTTGGCTATGTGGATTTTCTCCTGCTCTGGACAGTTCCTGACATGGACAGAGGTGTCAGCAGAGAGCACTGTGGTCGTGACAGAAAAGAAAGCCAAAAAGAAAATAATTTCCTCTGTAGTATACAGCCGCTGATAAACACTGGAAGGATTAAGATTTTTAGTAGAAGTAATTTACAATCTGTTTAACTTTCTGGCACCAGTTGATTAAAAAAAATTATAATAAGTTTTCTACTGGAGTACCCCTTTTAAGTCTGCTGTATACTTTTTCACCCAGCACATAATATACAGTACATGTATGTCATATGTCAGGAAGGGGTTAATGGTGTGCCAGTAAAGTCAGGCCTTGTGTGGTTAGCTTAGGGGTGGTTAAATATAAAAGTAAAAATAAAATCTACAGATCTCAGATTAACTTCCTATCCATCTCTACTGCAAGTTACTAAAGAATCAATGTGCAGATTCATTAGTGCTGACGGATGCAGTTCCGTGAGTATCCACATGGAAAATGCTGACACCATTCACACGTTCTAGATTTTACAGCACAATAAAAATGAAAATACGGTATTGAGTGAATACAATTAAATAAGTGAGAATAAATTTCAAACACGCGCAGTATCAGAAAACACGGTGAAAGAATGAAATATTTCTAAATGCATTAAAGTCACATATTACTCTGCAACATTTTTACCAAGCTAAAAGTGATTATTATGCAATGTAGAGAACATACATAATCTATATTTGTTATGCACTGGAATACATCTGCATTTTAACACAAGTGGCAGGTTTGCAGATAAAAAAAATAAAAGGTATGCACAAAAAACAAAAAATGATGCTATACTAAGTTTAATCCCTTAACCCCTTAGGGACCGGGGTTTTTTCCGTTTTTGCATTTTCGTTTTTTGCTCCTTGCCTTTAAAAAATGATAACTCTTTCAATTTTGCACCTAAAAATCCATATGAGGGCTTATTTTTTGCAAAAAAAAAGTTACCGGCGGAACGCGTGGAGCTGCTGTGGTCCCCTGTCCTGGTGAGGTATCCCTGGGTCACACATTTATATTTGTGATCAGTGATATATATCTTTTTCCCTTGTTTCGTAGTATCGGGCTCTTGATTACTCTCAGTTTATTTTCTGATATATTGTCAATTTTTTTATTGCCCGTACGGATATAGGTTTCTACCTCTCTGTGTGTTGGGACACCCACCAGGGACCATTGTTGGTCTGGCAGGGGGCCTTAGGTGTTTTTGTAGGGCTACAGCCCTCCACCTGATTTATGTATGTGTTTTTAAGTGGTTTTAAATTTTGGTGTTGCTGCCTTATGTATTAGTATTAATAAAGATGTGTATATTTTCTGTATGATTTCTGGTGTGCGTCTTCTATAGTGGTTACTCCTTCCTCCTTTCGGCTTATTTTTTGCGCCACCAATTCTACTTTGTAATGACGTCAGTCATTTTGGCCAAAAATCTACGGTGAAACGGAAAAAAAATCATTGTGAGACAAAATTGAAAAAAAAAAAGCCGTTTTGTAAATTTTGGGGGCTTCCGTTTCTACGTAGTAAATTTTTCGGTAAAAATGACACCTTATCTTTATTCTGTAGGTCCATATGATTAAAATGATACCCTACTTATATAGTTTTGATTTTATCGTACTTCTGGAAAAAATCATAACTTCATGCAGTAAAATGTATACGTTTAAAATTGTCATTTCTGACCCCTATAACTTTTTAATTTTTCCGTGTATGGAGCGGTATGAGGGCTTATTTTTTGCGCCGTGATCTGAAGTTTTTAACGGTAACATTTTTGTATTGATGGGTCTTATTGATCGCTTTTTATTAATTTTTTCATGATATAAAAAGTGACCAAAAATGCACTATTTTGGACTTTGGAATTTTTTTGCGCGTACGCCATTGACCGTGCGGTTTAATTAACAATATATTTTTATAATTCGGACATTTCCGCACACGGCGATACCATATATGTTTATTTTTATTTACACTGTGTTTTTTTTTTATGGTAAAAGGGGGTAGGGGCCACTCTTCATAGTTGGAATTGTTATATTACGAAACACAAGTTGTGCGCTGTTGATGTACTCCAATCATCCATGTATACTTTTATGGCTCACATACCTGATCTCAACATCCGGAGCTGGATTTCGAAGGTTGTGCATTCCATTGCTGAGGTCTGGGATTGTGATGGTTGTGCGACATTTGATTCGCTGCATGATAGATTCCATATTCCCCATAAGGAGTTTTACAAATTCCTCCAGATTCGGCATGCACTGCGATCTGTGTCACTGCCCTTAGAAAATAATGATTCCGCGCTCATTAATTCGTTGGTGGGCGCATCCCTAGTGAGACACAACATTTCTTGGGGATATGCCTTCCTTTTGAGATCTACTTTGGAAGTTCCCACCTCCTATAAGAGTAAGTGGGAATCCGATCTAAAATGTGAGTTCACAGATCATCAATGGAATAGGGCTCACTCTATTGTCTCTAAATTCTCCAAGTGCGCTAGCCACCTAGAAACTACAAAAAAATTACTATATAGGTGGTGTTTAACCCCTTCTCGCCTTGCCCAATTTACCCCTTCCCCTGACACATGCTGGAGATGCCCAAACTCAGGCTCTTTCTTGCATGTTTGGTGGGACTGCCCACAACTGATTATATTTTGGAGAAAATTGGAGAGATTCCTCTCTCAGTTCTGTGGTCTACCGATAATATTAAATCCCGCCCTAGCTTTACTCAACATAGGCATTGATGCTTACTCATTTTTTCATAAGACCATCGTTGCTCACGCACTCATAGCAGCAAGACATAATATCACTAGGAAATGGAAAACAGCAAAGATACCCACGGTCAAGGAAATCATAAATAGTATTAACTCGAACTGCTGGCATGAATATAAAACAGCGTGTGCCTTGGGAAATGACCACATCTTCCTGTCCAGATGGGATATATGGTTGAATAGTTCCCATAACACAGTGCAAATATGGCCAATACCAATGCCGTACTGCTTGCCTAGGGGGAATATTTATCCATAGACCTCCCCACCCCCCTTTCTTCCCTTTTTTTTTCTTCAAGTATATCTTTTACTTACCGTGGTGATGAGTACCCTGACATGGTTCATATCCAGTTCTTTTCCTTTTTATTCTTTGTTCATGTTTAGAATATATTGATTCTACTGTACAGAGTTGTATATCTAACTTTTACGTACAATTTCGACGCGGCTATCCCGAACAGCCCACTGAGCTAACCGGCATACTCTCACTTTTACTTTAGACGCGGCGTTCAACTTTGAACGCCGTGTCTAAAGGGTTAATAGCGCACAGCACCGCGATCAATGCTGCACGCTATTAGCCACGGGTCCCGGACGTTGTTAGAGGCCGGGCCCGACCCGCTGTGATGCGGGGCCACGTCGTGGCCCCGCGTTATAGATCGGGAGCGGACACATGACGTTCCAGTACGACATGTATCCTTAAGGGGTTAAGGACTGAGCCCTTTTTTGCAATTCTGACCACTTTCACTTTATGCATTAATAACTCTAAAATGCTTTTACCGATTATTCTGATTCTGAGATGTTTTTTTCGTGACATATTCTACTTTATTTTAGTGGTAAATTTTTGTCGCTACTTGCATCCTTTCTTGGTGAAAAATCCCAAAATTTCATGAAAATTTAGAAAATTTTGCATTTTTCTAACTGACTGCTTGTAAGGAAAATGGATATTCCAAATAAATGTTATATTGATTCACAAATACAATATGTCCACTTTATGTTGGCATCATAAAATGGACATATTTTTACTTTTTGAAAAAAATTGAGGGCTTCAAATTATAGCAGCAATTTTCATGAAAATTTCAAAATCTGAAGGGACAGATGTTACAGAACTACAACTCCCAGCATGCCTGTGCAGTCTAGGCATGCTGAGAGTTTTAGTTTGGCAACATCTGGAGGGCTACCGTTTGGGCACCACTGTAATAGTGGTCTCCAAACTGTGACCCTCCAGATGTTGCAAAACTACAACTCCCTGCATGCCCAGACAGCCTTTGGCTGTCTGGGCATGCTGCGAGTTGCAGTTTGGCTACCACTAGAAGGGCTGCAGTAAATATCGCTTTACTGCCACCTTCCTTTCCCCCCTGCACCATCGCCTCACTACCTGCACCTCTGATCTCCGCTGATGCCACCGATGATCGGCAGTCCCCACGGCATCTTCTCCTCAGGTACCAGCCGCCATCTTCTTCCCCTGTTCTGCCCGACATCCAGGGGTGGGCAGAGCTGGGGGTTTCCAAGGCAACCCCCCGTCTTCCACTGCCGTTGGTCAGTACTCTGTGCTGACTAATGGCAGGGGATAGGAGTGAGGTTGCAGCACTGCAACCTCACTCCTATCCCTTAGGATGATCCGGGCTGTCACTAACAGCTCCGATCATTCCTATTTTACAGGCGATCGGGTCACCAGACACCCGATCAGCCCGGAATAGCAGAAAGTCGCATGTCTGAATTTGACATGCGATTTCCTGCAATCGCCGACATGGGGGGTCTCAGGACCCCCCTCAGCGATGTGCCGGGATGCCTGCTGAATGATTTCAGCAGGCATCCTGGTCCGGTCCCCAACCGGCTAGCAGCAGGGACCGGAATTCCCACGGGCGTATCCATACGCCCTCAGTCCTTAATGATGTTAAAATGGGGGCATATGGATACGCCTGCTGTCCTTAAGAGGGTAAGCAAAATTCTATTTAAATTGTATGGGGGGGGGATCACTGTTGGATCAGACGGGTTAGTAACCATTGCTTTGTTGTTGTTTTTTTAAGGTTATTTGTTATGTATAACTACTTTAAATATTACCATAAACTATGGAATAAAGATGGAAAAGCATTGATTACTCTTAATTTGCATCTATAGTTTAGGTCTCCACAGCATCATGAAAAATACTGCTTGTCATGGGACAGGTAACTCACTGAGATCTTAACAAGTATATATCACAAGTACAGTAAGGTTCCCCCTGGTGAGAGAAAGGGGTGATATGAGTAATAGACTTCTCAGGGCTCCTAGGATGACTATGTATTCCCTTGACACTCCCTTATTTGTAAAAATCAAAAAAAAAATGTCTACAAATACACAAATAATTTGACAATCTCTTTTTGTTAGATTAGTTCTCCATCAAGAAATTGATAACTGGGTAGACTCTCCATGATCAGTGATAATCTGTGGGTCAACCTGATCAAAGTTGATTGCCGCATCTAAAATGTAAAAAAAAAAAAACATTCCCAGCAGCTCAGTCGGGCTGATCGGGACCACCACAGTTGCTTCTCGGCCTTTTGACTAAGATCATGTGTAGTATCTGTTCTTATCAGTTTCATGCCGCTGCTCTCCACAGCACCGGTGTGGAGGGGACAGGTGTACCAGGGCATTCCGGGGCTGGTTCTGAGGAATCAGCTCGACGGCTGCCCTGATGTGACCTGTTTCCCTCTGGGTTTCGCCATGAGGCTGAGAGGGTCTAGTGCCAAGGAACTTTAGTGCCTTGGGGATTGGTGACCCCGAGGTGGATAAACTCACTGGGAGTATTGGCTCACTGAGTTAAAGCATGGGCACCATGATCTCTTCACCTTGTGGCACTCACCTCTTGATTCCTGGCCTTATGGCTAGGAGCAGAGAATTTTTTTATAGATCCGGCCGGATGTCCGGGCAGTATATCTGCACACATTCACTGATTTATTTCTTTTTATCACTGTCACTTTTTGCGTGTTGTGTGTTCACAGGATTGTTAGGATGCGGTAGCCCTTCTGGGTGTCCCTCCTAGCGGTCTAAGGGAGGTGTGTGTGGCCATCAGGTTCCTCACCTCCCTGCAAAAACCACGGGTACACCTGCATGGGTAGGGTACTGACCGTTTACGGCTCTGCAGGCAGATACCGTAGCTAACGGCAAGGCGGATGCCCGGAGCATTTGTGGTCCCTTAGTAGCTTCAGCGAAAAGGGACATTGAACCTGAAACCTTGCAGGTACCTTTTGGTCCAGAGGCGAAGGGTAAGGTTTTTTTTGGGGGGCCTCTCTCCTGTCAGAGAAGGGCTTGCGATAGACCGCATCCTTTGTGCACGTATTTTTAGTGTAGCACATTTGCACTTTTTCTTGCACTTTGTGTGATTCTAGAGCACATTCCTCAGGAATAGTGTTGAGCACGAATATTTGTAATGCTAATTTTTATCGCGAATATCAGCAATTCACAATTTCGCGAATATTTAGAATATAGTGCTATATATTCGTAAGGACAAATATTTTTTTTGTTTTTTTTACATGCTAATTTTTATGCAAATTTTCATGCAAATTTTCCATGCGAATTTTCGTTTTTTTCAAATGCAAATTTTTATGAGAATTTTTATGCTCATTTTCCATGCAAATTTTCGCATGAAAAAAAATAAATGAAAATTGAGAATATGTAAATTTCGTGAACATAGGGC